>NW_009716787.1:23076-34833 GCF_000703405.1 Apaloderma vittatum | reverse complement strand
CTGCTGTTGCAATAGAGAGAGCACCTAGATGAAAGAGAATGCAAGGTAGGGAGTATGTATCCTGAGGAAGCATGCGCAATGCAACTTTCTCAAATTGTATGACCTCATTGTAGCATAGCTTTAAAACAGCTTTTCCAAGTTTCCCTCCTGTCCCTAATTTACTAATTCCCCCCAAATTTTAATTTTTTTCAATCCAACATACCAGACCACTCTCACATAGCATAACATCGATCACATCTTTAGCATGCATTTTGTCCCTTTTTAAATGGAATAAGTCTAAATAAAGAAACAAAAGCGCTTGTGATCACTTTCACTGCAGCATAAGCATTCTGAAAAGGCCCTTCACAAATGTTTCCAATATGCTTTATACTGCAACCCAATGTGCAACTTCTAAACTACACCACCACAAGTAAGAAATTAGAAATGTTGAGGGCTATTGAACACTGAATTTTCACAGTGCATCTGCACAAAGTTATTTAGCACAGATGTTTCTGTAATTGTGATCCACTGGAAAAACTCAAAGTGTTCAATGGCCCTCACTTCCACCTGCAGAGCAGTATTGGTCTAATACAACTGTGCTGAGCTGCGATGTATAAAAAGCAGCCAGTAGAGGCTGGATCAGACTTTATAAGATTTTCACAAATAGTGTTATTCTGTTTTGTGAAGGGGTGACATGATTTTGGGTTTTTTCTTTTTGCTTACAAAAAGACCCACATATTAAAAAGGGGTGAAATAGATTTTACATGCCTGGCTTTGAACCTGGGAATCTCCCACAGTGCAACTAATTGCATTGCCAACAAGACACAGGAGTACACCCACAAGCTGCATAAAATGTAACTGTGAGGGGTGTGATGGTAAGTCTTTATAAATAATACATTCATCCCAAGGTGCACTTGTGTCTATGTTGTTAATGTAGGTATTTTTTCATTAGTAGCTGTAAAGATATCTGGGCAGGTGAACATCAATATGCCTCTAAAGACAATAAAAAAGCCAGGAAGTAACAAGAGGACAGGACTTGCTTCTTAATCAGAATGGTTAGGTATATTCAGTTTGAGCAACAGCAAAAGGAAGTGAAGATCATTACAGGGACCCGAGCTGTCCTGTTCATTCACACAGAAACTCCCAGGAGAGCATCACCCTATTCTGATTTTCAACAACAACAAAAAAAATGCAGAGATGGGCGGTATCTTCCTGCCTGAAGGAACGGCTCAGCAGAGAGCAGGCAGCACAAACCTGTTCAGAGAGCACTGAATAAGGACCAATAACTCCTCTGTCATCCCACAGCCAGCGTACGAGGAAGCAAGTACACCGTTCACTTAACCTTGCCTGCAAATCCCCAAAAAAGGATCACCGAGATCTTTTTTTTTAGCTAAGAAAATAAGAGGGAATTGATCAGAGAAAAGATTATAAGAAAAATAAGACAATTTTGATGTAAAAAACCATCATCTAATACAGCTATCAGCACACATCAGATTGTAGAAGTGCCCAAACATTTAGCAATAGGTTGCTAGTTTTGCAAAACACAAATCCATAATGTGGACTCATATTTTGAGCCATAAAAAGTGAGGATAATGGCTAAGTTATCATTTGAAAATTGGCTGCAGTAACTGCACAATACATTTTTCAGAGCATATGAACAATAATATGACAATTGCTCCCAACTAGATAAAAACACTTTGTGCTGCTGTCCCACCAGATCTAACTGATCTAACGACTGCAACCATGCCATCAGGAGAGCAACCAGGATCCCTCAATTTCTTAAGAATCTATCTTTTTTACAGTTCTTGTCACTGAGTTGTTCCTAGAAGAATCTGATTTGCTACAACATTATTCTGATCTTCTGTGGAGTCCCACACAACTGTTCTACCCTTCCCTCCTGCACTCCTCTCTAAACGATCTTTTTGCTGATGTGCCTTCTTCCAAGCTTGTATCTGTAACGCCCTCATCCACCTCCTACATTTGTCTCCTATTTGAGCCTTGCATGTCTGCCTGCGCATCAGACCACCTCTTCTCGTTATGTTGCTGCCAGTTTAAGCTCGAATGGATAAAACTAAACTATGTATCTTTCCTGTCGATCTGCCATTCCCTACTTTATCACCATCAGTTGGTGATGCCACTTCCTTGCCACCTTCAGTGTGGCTCCTTATTCTTCATCTCAAAAATTACAAATAACTCCCAAACCTGCCACTTTTTCCTGTACCATAGTTTAAGAAACACTCCCTTCTTCCTAAGCAGCAAATACTCTTGAACTTCTCCATCCTGACTGCTGCTGCAACTACTTCTACCTACTCATTCCCCAAATACTCAGCTCCACCCCAGCATAGACAGCTGTTCACCGAGTAGACCCAAGTGTTCTGCAATAGAAACAATAAATAATTAAATGATAATGAGGAGGCAGCATGCTGATAGAGGAGGTGGCACTACATCCTATAAGACGGCACGGAATCAGTGTGCCAAGATAATAGAAAGAGCCTAGGCTGATCTATAAGCTGAATTTCTATTTAAGACTGAAAAGTAAAATTCTAGCTGGCCATAGCAAACATCTGACGGTAGTACCTAGCACTCTGGTTGTATTAAATTTACCACCCTGGGAAACATTTTTAGCGATGTGTATAATGTCCTTTTGAAAACTGAACACACGGCCAGAAGCCCAAAGGCATGCAAGCCCTTGACCCTTATTCAGGCACCTAAATCCCACTAAAATGGAGATCAAGCACCTAAAAACCCCAAAGGCTGCACACTTCAGAAGATGTAAGCTACAGGCATGTAGGCTCCCCGAGACACTTTTGAAGTTGTTACCCCTGGTCAAATGCTATCTTAAATACTACCGTCCCACCACCTCAGTTCTCACAGCAATTTTATCTGGTTGATGTATTTATTCCTGTCCTGTACTGCTACAAGCTGTAAAAATATCTTTATTGTTCCACCTTAGAGGTGGCTGCTGCCTCGCAGGAAACCTTCTTAAACAACAATCTCACAGCCATTTTCTTAAACTTTCTACGTTCAGCAAACTTTAAGTTACTTCAGTGAAAGTACAGAGGTAAGTGCACACTCCTCTTACAAGCACAGAGCTAATTAAGAAACATGAGAATGACGTGTGTTGCACAAAACATTCAGTCAGTCCTCTTCCATGCTAAACCTCATGGTGTTTAAAACCTTGGCACATTTTCGGGTTTCCAGCTATTCTCACTACACACCATGAACACAAAGTAGCTGCCTAGAAATAACCATTTCTAAAAGCTCTTGTTCTCTGATTCCCTCTGTATTAAAACATTGATCCTCTTCATGCAGGAAAAGGCACATTTTAATGTTCAAGAGAAAAAATTTAGCCTCAAAAAAATACCCAAAACCAACAACCAAAACCCCATTAACAGTCTAATGGTAACAGGGAAAACAAGAGAGGAATTAGAGCTGAAACGTCATCCTTAACTCACCCCCACCGTGCCCAACTCTTGCAGGGGTCCTCTAACAATTGGTAATCCTTCATAGTGTACCATATGTGCTGCAATAACAAGGCCCAACGAGGTACATTAAGGCTGTCATTTCAACCTTACCTCCTCGCTTCTGTGAGATGAAGGGAGACCCTTAACTCCATTTTAACATAGTCTAGTGATTGAATAAAAGAAAAGTTGTACTTTCCTGGGACAATGCTGCTCAGTTTTGTCGTGTAAATAAAAACGGCTTAAGTTGGTCAGCTGCTAACCACATGGTAATAATAAGTACAACAGACCGAAGTTCACAATTATTTCAGATTTACTCTCTTCCTGATCTTTCATTTTTATCAGCAAAACATCCTCTTGGCAATGCGAAGCTAAGCTGAAACTTAAATGAAAGAAATGCAAGAAGTAAATGACAAAAGACACAATTTTATGAAAGGAAAATATTCAGACCTCAGCCTTGACCTTGACCTTTTACTGTCTTTTAACATTAAACATTTGCCCCACCTTCGAAAAGATAAATGTGGCTTTTGATGACAGCCTATGTTATCTGAGGATTAAAATAGCCCTCTTGCAGTGCTCAACATTAAAGTCTTCCGCATTTGCAAAATTGCAAACAGATGCAACTCAAGTACCTGCAAATAATCTGCCAAGACCAATTTCAAAAGGGAGATTTCAAAATATGTGGAAGTCATTAGGACATGTATTATTTTTGCAGTGAATAGGCGCCAGGAGTGTCTCAAGAAGCAGATGGGTGCTACTTTGTTTATAAAAGATCAACAGAATATTTGCCTGTAAATGAAGACGTATAAGCTATATGAAACAATTATGTTAAAATGGTGAATGTTTCAAAGCTAATTGTAATGGTCTTTTAAGATCTGAATTCCTCATTTCTTATAGCATGCTAAAATATCATTTTAGTTTTGGTCTTGATTGATATAATTACAAAAATGGCAGAAAATTAAAGCAAATGCTGTCAGTTTTGCTGTTGTAAATGTTGTCACTGTATCACTTGTTTACAGTTGCACCCATACTGATAAGTGAATATTTTTCAACATGCATAAAAAATACGACCTTAATCTCATGGGAAAATACAGAGAGGACAGTAAAAAAACGTTAAGCTTAAAAACAAACAAAAAATACTTCTTAAACTGCAACATACTACCTAATGACCAGTAGTTGTAAAATATACATCTTTATAAATTTCCAGCTTAATAAAACAGAAGATCGCAAAGCAAGCCGTGACTACATATAACATATAAATGTATAAAAATTCACACATTAATGCATTATCCCTGCAACAGAACAATAAGCTGTAGCCCAATATGGCTGGTTAAAATCTCAATGTTGTATTTCTCAAAGTAATATATTTTAAATCAGGCCTCCAAATGATAATGAAAAAATTATCTGTCCAGATACAAAATCTATTTGGCATTATTTACCACGAAAAGGATGTATAAAGTGCAAGAAAACCGTATATTTTACTTGCCCATCCAAAATATTAATTGTTTGGGCAAGGAGAATTTTGCTATATCCAGAAAATTCCAGTGAATAAATACTTCTACATTTGTCTCAGTACTGGTAAACAGTACCATTAAAATCATAGTTTAATAGATGTAGTTAAAAAAAATGTGGGGATTCATTTTGGGTTTTGCGTTTTGGTGAGGTGGTTTTTTTTGTTTTTGCACAACTAGGCTTAAGTAAATACAAATTTACATGAAGTGTTTACGACAAAATACTAATTTAAGATTTGCTGACATTGCAACATACCAACTACTAACAACTGTGTGGCTACTGTCATTTATTGCCATTTACACAAAATTGTGATACAGCAGGCTTAAAACAGAGTGGAAGCCCTCACAGTGCAGGTTAGGAGACTCAGTGAAAGTTTGAGAGTAAATGCAAATACTTTTCACACTCTCAAGGTTTCACTAGGTCCTGCAAACTGCAATCTTCACTTTTTTCATTGTGATGAAGTTTCTGCTAGGACCTAAAAACTCTGTTCTTCACTGATAATCTTCCAACTGGGGCTTCTACTGTTAGTGTATACCTGTAAGATAGAGAGAAGGAGAAAGTAAGAAGAAAGAGACAGAAATTAAAAAAAAACCTGCTGAAGAGAAATAATGAAAGATAAGCAAGAAGAGCTAGGCAAAAGGAAGAAAACAGATAGCAGGACAAGCAAAACTATTCTTTGATAATTTCCAAAAAATGCTTCTAAGTGTGAATAAAATATCAGAGTATGGGATTAGTGGTATATTTCCTTGTCAATGTACAGGTTAAATAAACATACTAAAGGTAAAGTATATATAAAAACAAATCTGCAGTTAGTGGAAATGTTTTTCAAAATTTGCATTGGCTACTATACAAATACAGTGAGAAAATATCTGGTGCCTTCTAGGAGACAGGATTAAAAGCAGAAGTGAACTTCCATCTCCTAGCTCAGGGTGTCCAGTCTCAGCATTATGAACAAAATCAGAGTTAAGTTTCAGCTAACTCAAGGCTAATGGGAGTAATGAATGAGTAAAGACTGAGAGATCCAACACAAAAAAAAATAATAACCTGGCAATTTTATAGAGCTAAAAGCCTTTGGAAACGGCAGGTCCCTCGGTGCATGGGGGTAGTTCCCACCTGTGGTCAGAGCGAGACATGTGAGCAGGGGTCAAGAGAGCTTAGCTACGGTAGCCCATGGAGCAGGTAATTCAACACGGGTCATTTTTGTCCAAAAACCTCATTGTGGAATGTTTTCACCTTTAAAAGCACAGCTCTGTCACCAAGGGCCGCACTTCACACCCCTATTTTCAAGGGTGCTTCATGACCACCTCCCCATAGGACATCTGTGGGCAGCTCTACTGAAGAGAATGGAGGCCAAGGAGAGTCCAATTCAAAATTTTTCCATTTGCCTACAGCATCAGGAAGCTGGTCATAATAGCTGGTGAGAAAGAATAGCCAGTTCCGAGTGCATAACTGCAACCCAAATGAGGTGCAACAAGCAAGTCAACTCTTTCAAAACTGCTTCTGACTAGTGTCCTGGTCCCACATGTTGAAGGGGAAGGACCATTTTATCTTAGATCATATTTACTTTAATTTATTCAATTTATCCACTGGAGTTTTTTTAAGAGTTCTTTCCATTTTTACCGTAAGCAACTCATGTCAGATAAACACAGATATTGCCTTCTGTTCCCAGTGCAAACACATGTGGGGATCTGATTACCAGAAACCAGTCACAGGATGATCCCTTTACCTCCTTAATCTGAAAGGGGCATCTCCCTTCCACTGCCCCTGGCCCTCACTTCCAACACAGAGGACCCAACAGATAGGTGACAGACTGCAAAACAGCCAGCCACCAGAGTAAGTTTCATTTGAAAGCAGTTGCCAGGTTCCAGAAATGGCAGGATTCCTGTTTGTTTGGAAGAGAAGGACGTCTTTATACTGCAGATATGGTCTGAGCAAGAAGTTGTCTTGCTGACTGCTCAGAACACGTTTGTTAAGAGTTAGATTTCGGCTTACGAAGGGGGTCTGTACCATCTGGAGACTCCTACAGCCTCTTGTCCACTTCAGGAGTTTTAAAGGGATCCCATAAAGACACATATTGCCTTTCCCAGGGAAGTGGTTGAGTCACCATGCCTGGAGGTATTTAAAGGACGGGTAGATGTGGGACATGGTTTAGTGGCGGGCTTGGCAGCGTTAGGCTAATGGTTGGACTCGATCTAGAACCTAAACGATTCTATGACATTTAAAACTAAATTTGAGGGTGGCTGTTGACTCACATCAGACGATGCATTTATGTAAACAACAACATTTGCAGGTACTAAAAAGCTGTCCCAAAAAACTACATATTCCAATAAATTCAGTTGCAATACATACTGGCCCTATCCTAAGCAAAACCCACAATTTTAAAATTACGCCAGCCTCTGCAAAACTATGTGGGATGTCTTACACCATGAATTAATATCCACTAGAGACTTAGCTGAGATCATCAAACTCATTTCACATACGACAACAAATTAAATCACCCCAGGGACTAAGTACATGAAAAGCCAGTGTGCTATCAAAAAAGCTAGGTCCCTATAAGGTAAATTTCTTTAAGCGAAATATTAACTATACTTTCAGAATACACTGCTTCTATTGTTTATATGCACCACATAATGAAATGCTGCTTCTGTTTTCACCAGATGGTAGCACATATAATTTTCAGGCCTTCAGTTCATATCATAATACAAACAATCGGTATGGCAAATACTACCGGTCTATAAACACTTCCACTGTTCCACAGTTCTTACACAAAAACAATACAATTTTTCCACTTCACTGTTGTAACAGAAACCACGATAATTTCTGATATTCCAAAATATATGCATATTTGGTCACTTTTTTCTGCCCGAAACAAATGAAATGATCAAACATCAGACTGTATGGCTGCTTCTGTTTTTTAAATAAAAATCAAACATTAACAAAACTATGCAAATATCAAAATGCTTAAACTGTACAATACAAGATGTATCCCTAATACATTTTAACAATAACGCATGCTGTGTTCCTACACTGGAATAACATCATCTATATGAATCCCAGGAATTTAGTATATCTGACAGTTTCTCTCAACCACCCATAACATTCTTTCCTGTCTCATTGTAGCTGGCAAAAGAGAATTCTATAATTGAGTGGTACAGAACATGTGCCCTCCCTGCTAGAAGATGACAGATGGATTATAAAAACTTCAAAGCAGAGCATTTGGAGCACCAGGGGAGAGATAGTGGGTATTTGAACTCTCAGTCTTTACCCAGGAGACAATGGCACTCTGACATGGTGCATATATCAAGGAATGGTGTAACTAGATAGACATAATCTTTCTTTTCAGTAAGTATTTAACATTCTGTTACGAACAAGTTTCAGCCTAGCTAAAGTGCAACTCATCTTAATACTAATCATCGTAGCCTGAAAGGCTACATGCCCCCTTTTTTCAATTTTGGTTCAACTGCTTCTTCATAAAACTGTTTTTTAAAGGACAGAAGCAGTGTTACATAGGTGCTCGGGTAGCAGAAAGGCTATTTTTAATCTTAAAATTAATGTTTTACTGGTATTTAGTATTTGTATACATGTAGGTGAATTTGTTTTGCATTGTCTGCATTTAAAGCACCGTTCTCCACGAGAGTTTACATACCACATGTTGCTGATCATTCACTAACTAAAGTTACCTTAAATTATTAATATCCCTAAACAAAATCCAAACAAACAAAAAAATCCTTATAATTCTATGAGCACAAATCCTTTCAAGGAATTGATCTTTTCACTCCTGCTGCTATACCACAATGATGGCTGAGTGTCTGATGCCATCTTTATTAAGATAAATTATAATCTGTGAAAAGAATTCATCTTTCTGCATCCTTTAAATACTTGCTAAAAATACATAGACAGAGAATCCCAATTCCACCAGAGGTATGTTCAAAATTTCTTAAAGTTAACAATAATTGAATCAGCGTATAGATTTTCTAACTGATTACCTTCCCATACAAAAACATAGGGTTTTGGTATATCTTGAAATTGTTCATCAGTTTCTTTTTAGTCCTACTGTTACAGCCATCGCTCCTGGTTTATTAAGAAATGACTTGCTCAAATTGTTTACAAAAATACCTATGGCTTACTGTAAGGTCAGAAGTAAAAACAAGTTTAAATACCTCATTTGTCTATATCACAAAAATCACACACACATGATTTGACACAGTTTGCAGCCGCTGTTCAGGCAAGGCCCAGGACTAGAATAGCAAGGGTATTATTGCAGGTCAGAATTGAGGGGTACTGGCAGAACTGCGTGTGGGAAAGCTTGCATAACAGCCACACTGTGCCAAGCTTTAGCCTTTGTTATTAGTCCCTTTAATGAACGCCATATTCACACAAAATTAAAAAAAAAAAAAAGCTGCATGTTTTAAGTAGAGTGAATTCAAAACTAAACAATTGGAAGATTCAATGCTACAAGAAAGCCGCACAGTAACTATTCCCATTCTCCTACAAATGCATTTAATAAAGTAACATGCGAGCAATCTTAAATATTTGAGCCTTTTTATTATACAGTTGAAACTACAAAAAAAAGAGCGGGGGGGAAGCAGCCAGTGCTCTGGAAGATGATGAGGCTGTCATTTTTAAGTAGCAAGTAAAAACAATAGCACCAAGATAACACACAGAAAAACAGAAGCAAGTAACTTTGCAGCTGCGTTAATATAAAATGACATAGCTCCAGTAGTGAAAGAGGCTCTCTCTAACGTGCTGCCCAGTACTTCATCACGGATGGCTCTCTAACTAATAGCACTGTGGCAAACTGCTAAGTTGCCTACTGATATATATTCTTTCCTGCACAAAACATTAATCCCAGTCTTTACAAGAGGGGAGGAGATGGAAGAGAGTGATGCTTTTCAGGAGACCTGTTTTGAAAAACCCTCTTTAAAGTGCATTTTCATCTTTTCTTTTTGCAGTGATCTTCTGCCATACTGGAATGTAAACACCACGGGAATAGACAGAATCTCGAATTAAGGATTTGGATGCCTTTCTTTAGAAGTAATCTTCAAAGAATGTACATCCCAAACATCACAGTGGCTCAACAAGCTAGGAAGCTAGCTAGCGCACGTAAAACTGCACAGGTCATACCTAGTACTTACTACCAGTTGGTTCCTGAACTGCTACGAAGATAAACAAAAATTTTTTGCATCTTAGTATATCTGACAGGCAAGAGTATCAGGGCCAGTAATATTGCTTTAATGGAAGAAAGCCATTCTTTCACAATGGCACTAGTGTACTTATACATACTGTGTTGTTGAATTAAAAGTTAGCTCAGCAGGACTCTAGCTGGCTTTCTGTTAGTAGGCATCCACCAGTCATCGACGCTAGTGGAGAGGAAAGGCATGTCTTATTTACAGATGCTATTGTGCAGACTTTAATAATAGTAAACACACAGAAGACAGACTGTTGTGGACGGAAAAAATCTTTGGTTTAATGAACTGTCAACTCGTCCATCATAATGTTACCCAACCTAAAACCACCAAATCTGGACAAGCTCTTTGATGATATAAAGCAGGCAAGAGGTTTTGTTCACATGCAACAAAATGGAAGAGATTGCTGCCATTAAAAATATACTAGTCCATGCTAGCACTAACTGCCACACATTTGTTAGATAATAGCTTGATATTTTTCTTCCTGAGAATAGCCTTCTGCAAGAAAGAGACATTTAATCAGAGTGATACATGACATCCAAAAACCGAAACCAAAAATTATGGCATCAGCTAAAAGCAAGTTGTCTTCCTGAAGGCAGAATACTGAAACATCTTTAAGATTAATTTTGGAGAGAATTCTGAAAGTCAAATGCTGAAAAGATATTGAAAATCCATTAATTACACACAACTCCGGATCTAGGAGAGGTTAAACCCCAACTTGGCAGAAAATTGAATCGCTTCATTTGATACAAACTTTGTACATAGTGATGTTGTGTCCCACATTCCTAATCTCCCTAGATCTACCGAGAGAGCAAAAGGGCTACAAGACAAAAGAATCGGAGATTTAGCCGTTCCAGTGTCATCCTGCAAAGAAAATAACTCAGACAGGCACTGTGGAGAATGGCTTCTTGCAACCATTTGCGGCAGAGGTCAAACCTCAGACCTACCTGGGGCAACTGTCCATCTTGTTCTATCAAACATTTCTAACAACTTTCTCAAGCGGGATTCAAGGAAAGAACTTTTCATAGTTGCACAGATGACTCTCTCAGGAGCAACCGTCATTCATGTGCATTAATTTTCTCTGTCACCTTAAGCACTAACCAACCTTTGAAGACATGCTACACTACCTTCTACACTGCCTATTTTCCAGTTTTAACAAAGCTGAATTTTAATCCCTTATATTGATTTTGTGTGTTTGTGTGCATTTGTGTGTGTATGTGTGCATTTTAACACTGGGGACCATTGCTTTCTACTCTGGATAGTCTTAATTTTTAATACTTTAACTATTCATATCAGAATGCTCAAAATTTTGGAGACTAATTTTGAATCATCCACATTTTGATTCCCGGAAGGGCCAAGCACTTACTTTTCATTATGAAGTGCAACAATAGCTGTGCTCAGGAAATCAAATCCTATGTCTCTAAGGATTATTTTTCCAAGAATCAGACACACCAAATAAATGTCGTCTCTGGCAAATGCAATGCGAAATCTATGTATTAGACACGCATTCAATTTCATTCTACACATAGATACTTAAATGAAGATGAATCTTATACATTTGCTAAAGAGTTGATTGGTCTGTTTGATAACACGATGCTCTCCAAAAGGTCACCAATTTG
>NW_009716787.1:0-23045 GCF_000703405.1 Apaloderma vittatum | reverse complement strand
TAGGGAAAAAACACTAAAGCTGCTAAAGAAGCAGCTTCCCAGAGCAGTAAATTTTGAGGAAGTTCTCTGTCTCCAAGGACCAAGACAATTCCAGAACATAGCCATGAATTCTGTTCTGGTTCAAGGTATGGGAAATTCCTTAAGGTAACAGTTTTTCCTTTTCTCAGAATACTAAAGGTCACAGTCTGACACTTTTAATTATGGCAGGAATGTTCAGCAGAGTGGGTAACTTCAATTTCTCAAAGCTGAGGCTGAACCTTACAATCTCTGTGCCAGCCAAATACCGCTGTGCTACAATGTCATTCACTCTACTTACCTACCCCCCCCAAGAAACTCTTGTCATCTACCCACCCTTTGCAACTGCTCCGTCCTCATACATGAACAGTAAAATTTCCCACTTTCTTCAGCTTTCAACCTTGATCCTTACGTGGGAATGAAGTCAGCTCTCTAGAGTGCTACCAAAGACCCAGAAGGCAGCAGGAGTTGCAATGATAAGCTATCTTTAAATCAGCCAGTCAATCAGTCCTTTCAAAAATTAAGTGATAGAAACACTGTTCTTGGACCAAAATCCTTGCTTCCCACCGTGTCAGACCAGCTGATGTAAGAATTTGGTTGCCGGACTTTTCCTTTAGAAAACAATAAAGACACTACCAGAAAAATTAAATATCAGCACTCTTCTGAACATACTTTATATTGCCTCTCACATAATGGTCTGACCCTTCTGGTGACAACATCAGAGGACCACTGATGATTTTGTGGATGCCACACAAGCCTGGCCACTTCATTTCAGTTTAGGTAAGGAGAGACTCTTCAACCGAGCCTTACTCTTTCAAGAAACTACAAGCCCCCTGTCCTAGTCTGGAGAAGGAAAGGACACCTTGAAAGAGGATGTGTGGATAAATAACAAAAAAAGGAAGCACTTAAAACATCTCTTGATTCCTCAGCAATTTTGAAAGTTTCATATATTCTATCTACTGGTTTTCTTAATGATATTTAATATCTAAAATTTCAACAAATATTAACCATAAAAAAAATGACACATTATAGAAGATGTCGTGAATGGAACTGGACAAGGTGTTCCACTCTTAGGAGAGAGTATGAATGATTCCTGTGGACTAGTCTTACAAACAGAGAATATTGCAAGCATTTAATTCTGATTTACCTTAAAGTACAGACCTATACTTTCATTTCTTTGAGCTACTCTGCAACACAAATAAACCAGAAAATGGTTTTAAAGGGATAAACTAGGTCTCACCTCAGGATCTTCTAGACATACACAAGCTTAACTCACTGTTCACCAGCTCCCAGGACACAACTGTAATAACTAAGCACCTATTTTTTTCACTCAAGTTATAGATACTAAAGGTTTCAGTACTGGAGAGTGCTAGTTCTCTTATCCATGTCAACCAAGGTAACAATTCACAAATAGAAGGTGATGTAACTAGAGCATGTTGTGCTCTACTGCTCCTGGCAGGTAGTATTGACTCTACCCTCTCACCATCTCCCAGCACAGGGAATTGCAAGTGAGCTGTTTTGCCAATAAGCCAGAGACTTTAAAGAACAGCATTAACCACAGAGCAACTCAAAGAGAGAAGCATCAAAAATCACCACGGGAGTAAAAATCATGCTTAACTGTTCTATCCTACTGGCTAATATGCTTTCCTACAAGATTTCATCTTCCCAGCAGCCATCTCTGAGAGGTTTCAGTCTCATGCAGACAACAACGCAGCTCACTCTTGACCTGAAGCAACTGCTTCAAGGTACAACTGCTTATGAATCAGATAGTTGTTAATGGGGAACCAGAATTGCCCTATAAGACAAAGAAAACAGGCAGAGACCACTCAACTTGGTTTACAGTATTTGGAGATACCATGAAGTTTCACTCCTATTTGAATGCATATTTTCTAAGACCAAATAAGAAAAAAAAACTATTACAACAATTCAATGCTGAGAGGAGTCCTGCATCAAACCACCTGAGTGGGAAACCTCAAAATATCTCTCCAGAAATACAACCAAATGGGAAGTTGTTTTCCATGGCTAATCTGTTCATAGTAAAGCTTGCTCTAAAGGCCTAAGTATACTTGGCTGCCAGCTTTCCCACAATCACGATATTTAACTAGAGACCAGGAGTATTTTCAAGAGCAGGACTGTCAAACACAAAATCTATCTGAAAATCTCTGGGGGACTGCATCAAAGAAGCAACTTCTGCATGGGTTTTCTGAGCTACATGGTTGAAACTGAAACAACCTCCCAAAGGGTCAAGAAAAACTGCTTTGGTTAGGGAACAATCACTGGCTGAGCCACTCTGTTCTAAGGCGAGACTATGGCTGGAGGGTAAACTTGGGGTGAAGAATCTGTGCTTTGGTCCAGCCAGAGTAAGTGAGCAAAAATGTGGCAAATGCGTATCAACACATAAAAAAGTTAAGGTTTAACATCTGGGAAAAGCAATCTAAACAGCCATGTATAACAACACCAAATTTGGAAGTGGCCTGTAAGTACAGAAAAGACCTTGGAATTGACAGTCCTCTGAAATCATAGAATCATAGAATGTTCGGGGTTGGAAGGGACCTCTAGAGATCACCTAATCCAACTCCCCTGCACCTGAATGTGTCCAGGCAGGTTTTGAAAATTTCCAGAGAAGGAGACTCCACAACCTCTCTGGGCAGCCTGTTCCTGCTCCATCACCCTCACAGTAAAAAAGTTTCTCCTCATGTTGAGGTGGAACTTCGTATGTTCTAGCTCAGTAACACATAAAAGAAGTAAACATAGCCTTAGTCATCATTCAGAAGGGTCTGGAGATGGATGGCATCCTTCTGCCACAGCAGAAAGCCTTGATGCACTGGCATCATGCAGAAGGGCAAGATGGGCCACTGGCCTGATGCAAGGACATTTCTTCCACAGCAGCCAAAGTTACCTACCACCCTGCAAATACATGGCAAGTCAGTCCTCCATCTATACTCACTTAGCCAGACCACATCCTTTTAACTTTTTCTAAGCAAATTATTAAAACAAAGGCATATTTATGTATTTTCATCAATAAATATAACATTTCTTAAAGGTTTTTAAAACCCTTTAACACACTAAGACAGATGCAAGCACTGTCTGATCTTCAGAGGAAGTAAGTGCCTCCATCGCACCCACAAGACTCATTGGTAGCAAGAGGTTTTCACCACCTTTAAAAAATCACCTTCTGATGAATTTCCTAAGGTCATACTGAAAGTTAGGAAAAGAATTGAGAACAAAGCTCTGTCCAGTGCCCTAACAACATATTTAATTTTCAGGTGTCATCCATTTTTTTTTTTTCCTGGTACTACAGTCATTCAAGCTCACATTTCACAGATGGACACCTTTTGCTCCAGGCACACACTACTTGATCTATTTTAGAAATCAAGCACAAGATCCTCAGATATGGCCAATCCACACACTCACAATCCAGGGTAATGGTATGCAGAGGTCACTTCTGGGCTATTCAATACCACTGCCTACTGGAAACTATTTCTGTGGGTGCTGTGCACCCAGAACTGCAATAGAGCACCTTTGCCATTCCCTCTCTCATCCCAGCAACCACTTTTTTCTCTATAGAAAAAAAAACCAACACCAAACAACACCAATAACAGAAGAACAATACAAAAAACAACCCATAAAAAAACCCAAACCAAACAAAAATAAAGCCAACACCACCAACATAAAAGAAATAAAAAGTGCTACAAGAACCTAGAGATCAATGCTGAAACCTTTGAATTCAGATGATTTAGAGCCAGATGGTATCAGTGTTTGGCAGCAATAGGACATTTTATCAGACTGAATTTGCCCCCAAATCTAGATTATTTCTCTAAAAGGTCACTCTAGCATATGAAAACAATACAATGCTAGATTTTTACATACAATATAATACTTCCTAGTTTGCCCTTCTTACAGAAATAACAGGAGTCAGATCTTGCCCTGATATTATTAAGGTGAAATTGAAGTGATATAAATGTGACAAAAATTTAGAAGGTTGCTAAGATCCTTAACAAAACACCTGATCACAGAGGGCCATTTAGAAAAGAGAATTACAAGTCCTTTGGCCTTGAGATGCATGACAAAGCTTAATTGCAAAAGCAATGCAAAACAGGCTGAAGGGAGCTGTAAGGTACAAAGAATTTCTAATTCTTGCAGAATGCATTTACAGTTCTTCACAATCACTTTGGTGTATCAGGAAAAAAAAATCTGAAAGAAAATGATACGGTATCAGTGAACAGAACTGGATTATTCATCTTCTGGGTAGAAACCCAAGTTTCTCCAAGATAACAGGGTATTACACTAGGGAGAAAAATCAACCTGAAAAACATCTTTTGAATATCCACAAGTAAATCAACCACAGTAACATCAGCAGAAAAAGAAGGGGTGGAAAGGACATGCAGAGTTTACATTAAATTCTGCCTTTACTGTTTCACAGCGATACAGGAACACAGGGGTTCACATTTCAAACAGGACTGGAAACAAACAGTCCCCAACAGAGTCCTCATGAGCAACAGGAAAAACCAGCACCCAGAAGACGACGACGGTGTTGACAGAAGTAATGTCAGCAGCTGGTCCTTTCACCCTGACAGACACACGAAGAGATCCGTATGTCCAAACTGGAGCTTTTCTAAAGGAGAAATCTAAAATATGTTTGGATCATTCATATATAGAATACTTCAGGCTACGATCATTCTCAGCAAGAGATTTTCCTTAATACTTGTCTACATCTGTCAGCTCATGCTGATACATACTGTAGTTTTATTTTTATTGATTTTATATTTTAACAATGTCACAAGTTAATTCACAGGTCTTTAGAAGAGACCAACAGTAACTAAACTGTTCCCACATCTTAACAAACCTACTTCACCAGCAACAAATATCACAATTAATATATTCATAACTAGCTTTTTATCATTTTAAGCTGCATGCAATGCATGCTCTCTTTTACACACAATCCCCCCTCTTCCACTGGAGAGGCAAATAGCTTGTATTTTCCCTTTATATGAGCATCTTCTTATATCTTCCAGGCTTATAATTTTCTATTCCTGTAAGCTATTTTTTTTCAGGTAATGGTGGTGGTGCATAGTGCTTTGCTTGGGAGCCAATCCCACGCTAAATATTGATGTGGAGCTTAATTAGGGACTAGTAAAGGAAAATTAAGGGTGGGGAGACTAGATTAATAAAACCAAACAGTGATGATGCAGAATGTGGACCCAAAACTGCATTTAAAAAAAAAATCTACATGTTTTACTGGCTAATAGTTGCCAGCTTTTTAAATCATTTTGTAGCTATGGCTTCCAGTCATGAAAATATATGCAATCTCATAAAACGTCTGATATTAGCATGCCTCTTCAAGTGCAAGTGAGTTGTCAATAAGACAATTAAGACAACATCAATAATACACACTGCATGTTATTATCTGCTATTCGAAATCTCAGCCTACCCAAAGATTTCTGGAAACAAAGGGTACATCTGACACTGGCAAAAACACTCTCCCACAAGTGAAATGCGTAATTCTGAACATATGCAATGGCATCGCTACCTATACAGGAAACAATTAATTGTTTTTAAATGCAGTATAAATAACTCCTGGTAAGGTAAAACACGGCTCTATAGAAGAAATGGCTACAACAGAAAATTAGCAAAACTGTGCTTAAATCAATCACTTCTATCACATGACCCAGGTCAATAAAAGTACTGAATAAGTGCTATCATTGACCTTAATCAGCCTACAATTGGCACACAGGGATCAGAAATTCTAGCGAGGAAATTAGTTGTCCCTAGTAAATTCTAGGGTTTGAGGAAGCACAGACATGCGACCTCTCACATCATCTTTCTGTCCAAACTGCACAATATTTTTAACAGGAGGAAGGAAGGAAGAACTGAGGTTAAATAAGCAAACTTCCAGCACGCTTTTTCAGGTACAAAACTTAACGGGTGCACATGCACTCCCATTTCACAACTAAAGAAAACTCTACCTGTGACTTTTTTTCCCCTCTATACCACAGGAACTGTAGCTAAGCATACAACGAAAACAGTCTTCAATGATTTTACTCGGTAGAAATAACGTGGAAGTGAGGGCAATGAAAATCGTGCGGCACAATGATTAAGTTGGGCTTTAATCCTGATGTCCCATTTCATCCGAAGTTGCCATTAAGCTCCGGAGGAGAAAGGAGTACATAACTGGGACCTAACATTTTTATTTATCCACCTCATAAGCTGAATGTGATTTCAGATTGAACAGAATAGATTTCCCTGTAACTAATGGACCAGATATATTCATACAATGTCCTTTTATTGATTTTACTTTCTTCTACCTATTGTTTGCATTTTCCTTCGAAAAACACATAACTGTCGTTACGCTGTAGATGTCCTTTACAATTATTATATCATTCACTGTTTCTTTACAAAAAAATACATGCTTTGCTACAGTGGGCTTTCTAAGGAAAGCCTCCCCACTAGCCTAACAGGAGTCCAAATTGTTAGAACATACTGTACATTTGGGGAGAAACAGAACAAAATCAGACCTCTTTGGAATTGGTTGTTTTGGTTTTGAAATATGCATCTTTTAAAATTTAATAAGAGAAAGAAATGGCTAAAGGACAGACTTCTTTTTAGACACTTTCTAAACAATACATCTATTTATATAACTGATCACATAACAAATTTCTAGGCACTTAACGGAATGAAAAGCCTTTTGCACTGCAAAAGTCATATTGCATGCAGCTTTCAAGTTTCAGAAAATAAGTAATCAAAGGAATGTGGCAATAAAAATACATTAAGTATTTTTAACCTACACTGTTTTGAAATTTTACACAGTATCTTAAAATAACCACAAAAAATTTGTCAAATATCTACCAAGGATAAGTACGTGATCAACTTTAAGTGTACTGTCAAAGTGTACCATTTTTTTTTCACTCTTCCTTGATTTATATTTCAATATTTTGTTCCTAAGTTACGCTTATGCAAAATACGATTTGTTTTGGATGACTATTTGGAATGTTTACAATTATTTAATACAATTTACTTAACTATTTTGAAACCAAATGATGTGTTGAATTAAAGAAGGTTCAACATTCAAATTGCCTTCATATGCTCATTTTTCAGCATACTGCACTGACAGCTGAGGAGAGCACATTTTCATTTGTACAGTGTGCATGGTGCTCCACCAGGTTGCACTGATGAAATACATGATTTTAGAATCTTTTCATAAAAGGACCAATTTCTTTCATGGAATCAGCATTCAATTATCTGTCATTATGGCAGCTTCCAAATGAATGCAGGCAGAGGTTAAAAACAAAAATGCAAAGCCATACTGTTATCTGTAAAACATATACAGAACTTAAGATCCAGCTTCCAAAGTATGAGGCAATGATTCAGCTATCAGATTCAAAAGCATTTTCAAATGAGCACATAAGCTTGCATGCAGGAGCAGCCTTCAGAGATATTCTTATTTATGCACAGCCAGCTTTTGCCAAAACAGTGAGGATCTCAAGTTTTCCAGCTTTTCACCACAACTAAGCCTAAGGGCACAAGAAAGGGGTGAGGTTTATAAAGTAGGAAGCACCCCGATGTAAGTATCTTTGACAGAGTAATGCTTCCAACAGAATCTCAACCAGGTGCAGCCACTTCCATTAGCCAAGTCTGAGATTACTCCCATGCTGACTATCAAGCCCTATGAAAATATGAATTATCTGCAGGCACCACAGCAGTGTTCATCCGCATGCTTTGCCACTGCCGGACAGCCTTCCCAGGACTTCAGAACTGTACACGTAGTGACCAAAATTCTCTTGAGAACTTACACACATAAATACCCAAATACATTTTGTAGATTCGATTTTTTTTTAACATGACTGTGCTGTTTAATTTCCTGTTCAAATAGAAATATTTCTTTCCATCATACAGATGAGACAAGGCAGAAGCCTGGGATTTCCAAGGTATGCTGGAGAGTAGCTCTCCCTTTTGGTTTGTACTCAAACCTGTTACTTCTGGTTGTACAGTCAGTAACAGTCAAAGTAGTAGCCGTTGTTCAGATTCAGAACTCAGCAATCAACTGAAACCCACTGTTACTTCCAACAGATACTCTTAGGACAGCTTTGGAAGCTCCACCTTAACTGAGCTCCTCAGGGTTTGGGTTGGTTTGTCCAAATAAAGAAGTTCAGGGTAAGGCAGCCATTCCTGGAAGACCCTAGCTCTTGGTAGTGGAAACCGAGCCACAATCTGAGAAGTCCCCTCCAGGATGGAACATGCAAATGCAGTTGAGTATCACTGAAGTCGAGGCTATCCCTTTGATATTCAAAACTTAAAATAAACCTGAGCCAAGTAATACCTTGTGACGAATAAACCAAGTTCAGATACTTAATCAAATTTGCATTTCTGTGTGATGGAGCATTTACACTATGGCTATCACTGTGATAGCAAAGCATTTAGTCAATATAGCATCTCTCACCACTGCTGTGAAGAGTCATGAATTGTTCTGTCTACAGGTGACAACCTGAGGGACTCTACACAAACTCAGGTATGGCTAAGCCAGAACTGACAGCAGGGCTTGCCTGATACCTGAAGTTCAGAGGTATTTTTCCTGTACAGAAAAGGTGCCAGGTTGTGCCACCAAAGGAGGAAAAAAAAAAGGGGGGGGTGCAAAATAAAAAGCACCTGTGGATGCTAGACTGACATAGTAAGTAGGGAGAGCTTTCTCAGGATATCACAGGAATGACTGATGCTGGGTCCACAAGGAACGCAAATCAGCACATGGCCCATGGGGGGTGCAAAGCTGACAATTCCACTCCTTTCCAAAGATAAAACCTTGGTTCCAGTTAAATCAATGGTAAAAAGTCCCCATCATTGAATGAAGCCAAGATTTCTTGTTAGACTATAAAGCCAACAGGGAAAACAGAAGCAAGAATTCTACTTAATCACTCCTCATACACTTCAATAAGCAGACAGTCTAGTCCTCTCTGTTATTATCAGGGTTCACGTAAGGACAGGGACAGGATTCTTCTCTGAGTTCTTTCAGACAGTTTTAGGCACATCTTTCTTTTCTTCCTCTAATGCGAGAGTGGAAACCCTGAAATGTGGGGGCTCGCTCAGATTCTAGCTTCTCTTGGCGGGTTTGTCACAGATGAAAATGGGCTGCAATTCGCTGCATAACCTATGCTGTGCCCCAAGCTGCAGCAGCACTGCACGGCTTCATGTAAGTGACATGTCACAGTCAATAGCAACTGTGTCAGCTCACTGACAGGCACACAACGTGCCCCACCATCCTCCAACATCACTCTCCTCTGCAGCCTCCGTCTCTCAGGGAGAGCGTAAACAAGACGTGGTAGCGAGGAGCACAGAACAGGTATTTTATGGGTTTTGTCAGTGCTGTGATATGCAGCTGCTTTGGAAAAATATTACTGCGAGCGAGTGTCAAATGTCACTCATGCTACCACTGTGACGGCGAACATGGTATAGTGCATAAAAACCGAACGCGCTAGTTAAACTATGTAACTCCTGAGCAGTGCCCTCCATTAAATGTAATTGCATTATCTGACAAATAATCAATGTTCAGATGACACTCAAGAGTCCTAACTGCTAATCCTTGGCTAAAACTATCTGGTATTTGCCTTCTTTCTGAAGTTTTATACTGTGCCTGTGCTTGTGCTTCAATATCAGCCCCTAAGGAGAAGCAGAATCACAAATAAGGTCCAGTATGAATTTGCTAGAGATGAAGAACATAACCTGGGTTTGGACAAAAGAGGGCTCTTAGTCTTCGGTGGGCAGAATGACATGGCTCCTTGTTTATATTATTTATATCATAGGATATTTAACACATTAATTTTTCATTCTATTAGGCTTAATTCTTCAATATTTGGTACAGATCTCTTATTTTACCAGGCCTTCCAACAAAAAGAGAAAGTGCAGTGACTTTGATATCAAGGTCTGCAAAGAAAATTAAAATAGCAAATATTAGTTCAGAACAACCTGTGAGAGTCTAAGAGCTATTTTATATAGCTGCAGGCTGCTCTGATCTGAATGCAGAGAGGGTGGCATTCTCCTGGGATACAATAAAAGACTTTTCTCACATCCTTTCTCCACCTTCCTCTTCCTCACTTCGGCCACCCAGTTGAACCTTCATTGATCCACAGCTCCTGATGTTCCACCTCACCAACATGGGAATAAGCACTCCAGCTCCTACGTCCTGACCACATCACTACAGATATTTGCTGTCTTCTTCACCTCTGTGTGGTGGTGTAAGACTCCTTAGAAGTCCTCAGCCTTCCACACTTGCTGCCCTGCAGCCAGTGAGGGCCCAGCCAGGCTACCCTGGCAGGACCGGCTTCAGAGCCAAGAGTGGCCATGGGCGCTGGGAAGGGGCCCCTTGCTTTGGGTGTCTGAAGTAGTTTTGCTACGGAAAGGAGACGGTGGAACAACACCAGGCAACTCATGGTGAAACAAAAAAGGAGACAAGAAGAGCTTTCCTGCTTTTCAAAAAGCAGCAAGGATCTGTGGTGTGAGATTATTTGACATTTACATGAACACTGTATTTGTTTATATTTAATGCATCTTTTTCCAAATGTAATTCAAGATCACAGCTATTCTGAAGTATAAAAAGTCTACCTTTGAACCACATTTTTAGAACTACCATTCCAGCTAGTTAAAAAAAAAAGAATTAGGAGACCACACATGACTTTTGAAATCATATGGATTATTGCTGGGAGCAACAGAGATTTGTTTTTATTTTTTTACAAAAAAAGGTAATAAGGTAATGTCTTACTGCAGCTTTTCAAGACACTGCAACACCTAATTCCTAAACTAACAGAACTGCAAACAGAATTCAGAATTTCCTACTGCTTTGGCTTTTCCTAACTTCAGAGGACCTGATTCAGGATAGACTTACGTACGTGTTTTAACATTTCACATCCAGTTTTAACAGAACAACTAAGCACGTTTCAGTATCACCACTTTCACACTAACTCGGGATCAAACACTGCCACAGAAATGCTCAGTACAAGAACAACTGAAGCAACACATAATGCTGTACCAGTAAGCTTTTGCACTGAACAGCTTTAATTGACATTCTTTACATGTATGTGAATGTCATGTTTATAAAAGCTGAAAGAAGACTCATGAAACAAATGATAAAGAATCACAAACTATTCACAGCTGAAGGAACATACAATCCTCCCTCAAAACACTAAAGAATTCCTAAAAGCTACAGTAGCTTTTGTTAACATAAAGCTTTCCTTGGAAAATTTAAACATATAAACCACAGGAAGTATTAAACATAATGAAAAGATGAGACCATTTTAAAGCTTTCTTACTCTTGTCATATCAATTTCTCAAAGATAAGCATATTTCTTCCTTCTGTAGGTATCTTCATATCATGGAGTTGTAAGACAGATATGCAAGCATCCTATAAAATACTAAAGTATTATTCAATAATTATTATTAACATTTTTTTTTTGTGCACTTGCTCAACTCCGCTTATAGAAAGATAGGAAGCCTATGCCCAGGCAATAGGTGCTCCAGTATGGACTTTAATTGAAAAGCAGCAAGTCCTAATAGAATAATAGGTATCTGGGTTACCTAATCGAAGGGTTTAAGTGTTGGCAATATTCCTGATAATAAACTAATAAGTTAGAAGAGCCTTCTTCACCTAGATGTCCAGCAACAATTGGACTAAATAAGGGCTGAAGATTGTTTAGAATTAATGTTGTTCACATTTAGATACAAATTAATGTAGTGGGGTTTTGCATTTCGATTGTGTGCTGCTGTTAATTCCTCTTATTTCTATAGAAATAAATGATCCCTACTCAAAATATAAAAGCTGTCCTAGTACTAAATAATGATCTCAACAGGGGGCAAATCCTAAATGGAAGTAACTGGAGGCGACTAAATTTCACACTCTGGAAGGAGGTGGCTGAGAAACACCTAGGACCCAGCACAAGGTACAACTGGCTGACAAGGCTGGCAGAACATTGGGTTTAAGGAGGCTTCCGCTTGCCACAGCTGATGCTCGCTGAACAAATCTGCACAGACACACACACACGCATCCTAACAGAGAGCATGGAAAGCGTTCAAGAGGCTCCCTCCCCCGTCTAATATTTCAACCAATTTCTTCTTTCAAATAAGAAGTTATGAAAGGAGGAAAAGTTGTCTTCAAATCTAGCTTGAAAAGGCATGTGCAATATGCAATACTCCTCCTCGCTTTATCTGCCAGCCCTGTTTCTCCTGACAACATGTTTCCCTAGCACTGTGGCAACACACTGAGAGACCCTGAGAAAATTTTTTGTAGTCAGACTCCTGCTCTGGTACATATGTAGCTGGAAGACTGCTGAAAGCCAGTGCTTCTCCTTTAAATTATCTTTGGTTTGCTCTATTTTGTTCAGCTACACCATCAGTGTTAAGAAAGAAAGAGACATTATTGGCATGTGACCAAAAAAAAAAAAAAGTAACAGGGTATTCAAGGGTATTTTCATTAACAAACCAGAAAATACACAATTTTGCCATTTTTTTTTTAATATAATAAAACATTTGTTCCAGAATAAAAGACTAAAAGTACAATTAGTAAAAGATAAAGGACATCATTAAAACAAGCAACAATAAAATCAGAGGACTTACTTGTAAATGTGTATGTGTAAAGGAGCAACATAAAGAAGAGGGTCTTTCATTCTGATAGGTAATATTTGACTCAGATATATGAAACACGTCTTCAGAAGTCCAATCTCCCAACAGAAAATCTCATCAAAACAAAACATTTCCAGAAAAACAGTCCCTGTCTGATTAAAAACATAGATATCTTCTGGAAAAGGTACATGAACAAATGTCATGCCATTGAAGAAGATGGACTAGCCAGACTTTGTACAGGGGCATCAAATCTACTTTGGATGTTCATACCAAGTACAGAGCAATGAAAACTGTGTTACATTCCAGGATACATGTGTAAACACTTTTCAAATCCAGCTGTTTTTATGAAAAATGTAAACCATAAATTTCAATACCTTTCCCTTTGTAAAAGAAACTGCATGACAATTTGTTTCCTTCCACAACGGCAGCTATCAAATGCAAGTTACATTTAACTTAATGGTGGATGTGAATTCCCTGCAGAAGTTGTACTGAGTAAGTAAGAGGTTAATAGTGTGAAGTCATTGAGTTCGTATTGTGATCTGTGAAGTAGCCAATCAACAGTTGGCATTTGAAAGAGGCTGGGAAATCATATTTATAAAGCAGCTTTTCTTTTTTTTTGCTTGTCTGACGGTGACTTCAACCAGAAGCAAACTAGAAGCAAGCTAAATTTGACTCAGCTAGCTCACACCTGAAAACAAAATACTGAATCATTGACAACCACAGACCCAGTCATTACAACGTTCATTAAGGTCTTCAGTTAGTGAACTCAGTGGTGAATTTTGATCATAAAAGCGCTGAAAAAGCATTTGCAAGCTCAGGCCTCGTGAAGAAGAGTAAGGCTTTCATTTTGCAAAGGGCCCCCCAAGCCTCCCCATTTCTCACTTATATGGTAGGTTCCTGGTGGCAACTGCAGGACACTGAAAGAAGGTAGAAAGGCAGCGTGAGAAACAGAGAGGGGGGGAAGCTCTGGGTGCTTTTCTAACCCCCCTCTGTTAATGGCAGAGTCCCCTGGAGAGGTGCAATGCCTCCTCACACTGCCTGAGTTCGAGTACTCGTAAAGCAGCTGTCAACAGCCACAAGTTTAAGCTATCCTCAGCAAAATAAATTCAGATCTAAACTGATTCATCACAAACACCTTTTTAAAAAGAATTTAAGAGTTTGCATGCAACGGGTAGCCGTCAGCAAGTATTTTAGTCCTAGGATTTTACTATAGTTAACTTACAAAAGATCTGATTTTAGACATTCCTTGTCTGTAAAATTTCTACAGGTGCCAGCGGCAGTAAAAGTCTGTAAGGGCTGCAGGCATATTCCCAAACACACCTTAGCTGTAGAAAGAAATCTCACGCCACTGCTAGATCAGAGATCAACTAAGACTGGTTCTAAATAATGAAGACTGTTTAACCCAGCTACAACGGGTATTTTACACACAGGTTAAGGGTCTGACCCCAAAACTTTGAGAGTCAACTACAAGGTGCTCACGATTTCCATGGCCTTTGAACCAGCAGCTAAGAAATATTCAAGCTAGTATTTTTTGTACTACATGACAGAGGGTAATAGTAGTACCTTGTCTATATGTTGCAAGTATATATAAAACATAGAGCATAATTTTTAGATCAAATTACAGAAACACCATTGATGTAGTTTAGGTCTTGTAAAAATCAAAGTTGCACAGAAATTGAAGAGCAATAAAAATGTTTCCATGATTCTTTTTTTAATCCCATTGAAAACAATTTTTCGTTGTAAACATTTTTGCTAGCCAAGCACTGCAGCATTGTGCAACTGCACGACCGCCAAAGAGAAACTGATGAAAAGCTGACTAGATTGATTTCATTTTTCCAACCAGAGTGAAATACGTAAAAGGAAATAACAAAATGGTGAAGTTATTTTTATATATAAAAAATGTTCACATTTAATAAACTCACATGGAAACCACACAGCCAATGGTAACCCCTTTAGAAATGCATCTACAGATGCCTTTGGTTCTGCACAGAAACAAAGGCAACAGTGGGTTCCCGCGGTACCTTCCTCCTTCCTCGGGGACCGCAGAAACACTCTCTCTGCGGGAGGAGTCAGAGCTGAGCCTGCCCAAACTCCGTATTGCCCATTCCCTCTCCCCCCGTGACCTCCCAGGTTTCTGTGTGGAAGTCTGGCAGGGGGTTACTACTGGAACTCAGAGCTATATTTATTCCCTTGGCTCCCATCCACCACTGTTGCAGAGCAGCCAGAAGGGGAACCAACCAATACAGCATGGGATCTGCCAGAGCTGTGCTGCCAGAGAAGTTAAGAATGAAAGACAGAGGAGACAGAAGCTATCAAAATGAGTATTTCTATCTCTAAGGAAAGAAGGGTTTCCCCCTTTGCAGGTCCCCATTCTACAAATAAAGACTTTTTCCTCCTTTTTAAGAAATCCCAACAAAGAAACCCACCAGTTCCACGGGTCTTTCACATCCTGCATGAGTTTCTTCAAGAGGAAAGGAGCACTAAGTGCAGTATCCCTTGCACATCTAAGGCATCTGCACAGCACTATCCCTCTGCCTCACGGTGCTACCGGATAAAGTGCCACCCACAAGCTCTCCACTGTGCCCAAGTCTGAGGAGCTTGGAGTAGAAGAGTCTAACTCTGCACCCGCTGCACCTCCTACAGCTAGACACTAGATACTCAGGATGGGTGTAGGAATCAGACAATCAGTTCTGTTCACACATATAACCCACCGAACAAAATAACGGCAACAAGACTCCATTCTGAAATGAAAAATCTGTGGATTAACAGGACGCACCCCATCACGTACTGACTTTTAGTGATAGTGGTTGTGAACTTGACAAGAAAGGTAGAGACCTCAGTAAGGAAAGTTTTTTCCATATCACAAATACTTTGAAGATTTCAGAATTTCTACTTGTCTCCCACCAGGACTAACTCAACACCTTTTGCAACTTTTCAGCAGAAAGAGCCAACAAGCCAACATTAAGAACATGAATGTTCTCACCACATCATACTCAGGAGCGCACGACTGCAGCAGAATCAAGCTGGATCCAGCCTCTCACACCACACTTGAGCACCCAAGCCAAGAGTCAGTCCTCTTCTGACTCACTGAATAATTAAGTGATTATTTAAATTGGAATAACCTGAAGCAGGAACTTAAAAAGACTTACCCTGGAAGAGTTAAAGTGTGGGTATCATAGCACTTACCTGGGATGAGAGAAAGCAGCTGATTCAAATCAGGTATGAGAGCAAGGATCTGAATCCAGCTCTCCAGTGACCCAGGTGCATTTCATAATCACCAGTCCATAATGAAGTGCAAAGATGCAACTCTTTCATTTTGAGCAGAAATTCAATTGTGGACCTGACAAATCCTTCGAAGATGCAGCATGTTGATGCAAACTAATGAACTGGCATTTTTCAGCTGCAATAAGAAAACTGCATCTAGTTCTGGCCAGAAACTATACTTCTATATTTGGAAAGCACCTAGCATGCCAAAGACACTACCAAAACAAGCAATAGATTGGAATTCTAATCCAAAAGTGGTTGTGGATTTCCTACTGCTCATTTACCTAATCGCATGTCCATTTTTCACATACACATACATGTCCATTTATCACATACAAAGCATATAGCTTTGTGATTTCAAGTAAAAGAAAGATGCTTGAACATTTGTTCTTTAAAGCAATCAAAAATATTTTAACATACCTGACCTATTTTAGAAGAAATGTTATGGTAAAACCAAAAGAAAGGTGTTAGAGCAGCAGAGTTTTGTTAGCTGGTATTACAGTACTAATAGAGATGCTGGGTTATTTTCTACTAGTTATCTTACTAGCCCTAAGAGGAATTACATTCTACTGCAAAATCTCAGTGAATCAATGAAGAACAGATACATTAAAAAGGTAATAAATAGTAATTTTATTACACATTTCAGTTTTGGGTAGCCTATAACCTTTGCATTTTCAAAACTCAAAAGGCTGGATTTCTTTTTGTACTCAAAATAATGAAACAAGAACAAGTTTAATCAGGATCTCTTTTCAAGAACATCAGGCTTTACATGAGTTTACAAACAGTGGACTTGCACAATGTACTCACAGTGAAACTAGGAATCACTTGAGACTCACCTGGTGTGAAAGGAGAGTTTTACCTACTGACTCAGACCTACCCCAGCTGAAATAACGGGAGCAGAATTGGATACTAGAAATCACATCAAAATCAACCAAAATTTTGCTAACCTTTACATGCTTTCCTCTGAGAACAGAGACCCAATGTTTTCCTCAAATATGCGAGATATATTCCAACAAAACAAAGGTTCAATGAAAAGCAACTTGTTTCAAAACTAGAGCTGCTTTCCAACATCAAGTCAATCCTTGACACTCATCACGTGAACTGAAAACCATGAAAACATCCATGCAAACCCTTGAGAAATTAAAAACAAAAAGCAAAGAGAGGTTGTCTGCATGTGGAGTTTTTTCAGAACTGTTCCAGCTCTGATATGGTTGAACCAAGACAAACACCTATCAAAACCCCTTGTCACTAGAGTGGAAGGAAGTTAGTCTCTGTTTCTCCTGTCAATCATAAACTTACACCAGAGAAGGCAAGACTTCTCCCTAATTCACTCTGTCGACACTTCACTGTCGTATCACTCCCTCGAGTAAAACTGGTATCAAAACCAAAATGTTGCACTGCCCTACGTTGTAATATTTCTATGGAATCCTGAAGTAAAAACATGTGCAGATCTAGAGAGCCAATGTTAACAAACACATATGAAAATAAAATGTAACCCATCCATCCAGAGCTATCAAAAGAAATGTTGGGAAATGAACATTCAGCCCACCACGTTAGCCTTTGTTAATAGAAACCTGACTTTACACCTCCTCGCTTTCTTCACCCCAGCTCTCACATGCTCTTTCTCAAGAAACAAACTGAGGCTTCCCTTGAACTCATTTATCCTTTCCTTGCTGCTAATTTATTCCATATGTTTATCATCCTTTGCATGAAGTAACTCTGTGAGTTTCCTATTTACCCATGCTTTTCTAAATTTTAGATTAAAGAGACCTATCTGTATCTATCTATATCTGCCATTGATATTCCCGTGACAAGATTGATAGTAACAATGTCTGCACAAATCTATGGAGATCAGCTTATGAGAGTGAAATAAAACAACATTAATGCAATATGCTATCATTTAGAAAAATAAATGTAAGGCCATCCTGGCAACCTAGCACAGTGCTATGACGTGGGTTACCAGGGCTAATTCCCAGGTCAGCAGGGGCCAGGACTACTGAGGAAGCAATACACATAGCCCTGTTGCGACTCAGTAGACTGTGGTACTTGAGAGCAACCCCTTTACTGCATCGATGAGCTCAACAGGGCTCCCGTCCTCCTCAAAAAGAGCCACAGTGAATGCGACAGAATACCCCAAAGGCATAAAACAGGAGGAAAAGTTCGTAGCAGAGCTTATCACATTTTTAAAACCAAAAAAAAACCCTACCTATAACAAAATTCACATTAAGACTGAAACAAGCTCAGTGTGAAAGGAAGAACTGGGACTGTCATTTATCCCTTTGCACTACAGTGCTGTGACCCACTCGATGTGTACAGCAACGAAGGCTCCCTGGGACATCCCTGGCTGTGCCGAGGCAGAGCAGGCACCTTGGGCAGCCCCTTCCCCCCCAATTTCCCTTGCACCTCTACACAGGTCATAGAGGTAAGAGTCAGCTCATACTCTCATTTTTTTCCCCCTTCTTGTTTCTCCTGTTCACATAACTAAGACAGAGCCAAATTTTCCCAAGTAACTTTGCCCTGGCACTGTAGGTAGCCCACCCGAGATAACTCCTGCCTGATCTTCATCAGCTTCCACCTTCTCAGCAAGTGCTTGCTCCCTCTGGATGCCTCCAGTGGGACAGTTTAGCCCTAACGCATCAAAAATAAGCTGAAGAAGCCAGCTCTGTTGGTTGCCCCGCACGATGAAGTGCTATCGAAGCCATCAGGGTTATTTTCAGGCACTGTTACCTGCAGAACCCTCTGTTGATGTCCTATCATGATAGGCAGTGCTCCTTTTTCCATAACCTGACAAATACTTGTAAGGAATTACCTAATTTTGCTTTTGGTTATACAAGTCTCGAATACTGCAATGTACAATGGAGTAAAGATCAGATACTGAGGCTGCTATGGCTATTTTAGTTCTGTTTTCTTCATCTGTGTTTAAAAGACATTCAGATTATAACAAAATTGTTTGTCTTTAATATAGTTCAACTTGACCCAATGAACTCATCTCTTTAGAAAACAATCTCACATAGAGTATTTAGATTAAGACCTCTAAAAAACAGTAACTTGAAAATACTTCCAAGGCCCCATCGTACAATTTTCAAAAAATGCAGACAACTAGGCTAATTATAATTACTCGTCTACAATTCTTTGGCTTTTTTGATGCATCTGGTTATCTAGTAAGATGCACCTGAAAATTAGAGCAAATTTAAATATAAGGGAAAAGTGCCAAATTCAGAATACTGGAAGAATCTTCCCTGTGGGAGTGTGTTTAGTGACAGCATTGGTGCAGTTGGGCAGAGACAGCCCAAATACCTCCTTGTTACCCTATTCCCACGCCTCTTGCTTGAGCTGGATCTCTGCTACCTCTGAAAAGATGCTTTAAATCCCACACTCAGTGTTTGACTTCATTGCTTAACCTGCCAAAAGGAGTGAAAATGTGATGGCAGTTACTGTTATCCACTGAGATCACAGACACTACTCAAGTTATTCCATGTTAAGCAACAAACATCCATGAGATCATCACAATTTTCACTTGTTTCTATCCAAGGTCAGATTCTGATCCGTGATCTCGTCATGAAAAGTTCCTCTGCATTTGGCCACACAACTGGAAGCCAGAACCACACATCCATACAGTAACACTAAGATTGTGCAATTAAGCATCTCAAAATTATTTTATTTTACATATTTTCTTTCAATAGCTCATCCTTTTTTCCTCTTCTGCGAACATCTGTGCCCAGAGTGTCTTCACTAGAGAAATTTGGATTTTGATCTACAGTTGCGAGAAATAGGTTTATTCATGTTTGTATAAAAGAAAGAATATCTATTCTATTTTTTCATCTATGTTCTTCTTCCCTGAATCCAAATTTCTTGCACCTCTGAAATAAATACACGAAATGCCTCAAAAAAGATGAGGTAAAGCAAAAAATGCAAGGTGTGAATGCACAGACAGAAAAATGGCTTTTCCAGATCGTATTGCTTTTAGCATTTTGAAGAGCTGATAAACAACTATTCAGGTATCTGAGATTAAAATTTAAATTTACTATTAAATTCACTTCCTATTAAAATACAATAAATCAGAAGATACTAAAAAGCTTTGATTGTCCTCATTCGAACTAGAAAAATAAATCTATTTATGGCTTTCTTTTCTATTTTTTATAAAGTTCATATAAATCCATGCACTTTTTTTAATGGCTTTTTTTTTTTCAGTCAAGGCACTCTAAAAACACCTGTGCAATTCAAAGTCAACTTTAAGCAAAAATCAACATTTGGAAAAATTACTTCTACTGATTTTCCTACACTTGATGAAACTTGTGCTTCCCAGGGAATAAGCATAGCCTATTTTAATGGACTCGTGGATTTTCTACGTCTGCTCTAATGCAAATCTGTTTGGTCACCTAAGGCTCCCATGGTGGGTAAACAACCTAATGTGTCAGTTTTCTGTACTGAAGATCACAATTTCTGATCTCAGCACCGTCTTCATTGCTGCAAGCAAAACAGTGCTACTGATGTCGCAACTTTCAGGCTACTCTCTTCTGATAATGAATGGGTTGGGTTATTGGCCTCTAGCATGGACAAAAATATGACAATCAGCCTCTTCATTATATAAAAGTCTAGAGAGAAGACAGTGCCAGACAACTTGCTGAGTGTTAGAGCTTAAATATGTTCAGAAGTCGAAAAGCCCGTAAAACGATTCCTTTTTTCTTCTTTACAATTAATAAAGTCATAGTCAATTTTTTTAAAAGTGTTTTAATACAGTATTTCCATCATAGCAATTTGTATCTTCGGGAACTCATTTGCAAAACACAGCTTCAGCACGCAAATATTTTAGATACGTTCCCTGCAAATGTAATAGAGAGACTAACCTTTCTTACATCTGCAGTAGTTAATTGTCATCATTTGAACAGCAAATGAAAACAAAGTTTAAGCCATCGGCACTTTAAAAAAAAAATAAATCATATTAAATTTCATTTACCTGCAGTGATAGAAATTCAAAGTCATAAGCAAAATCTGAAGACAGAGCAGATATGAGAAAGCGCACCCAATCACAGGGTTTAGCAACTGTACCAAGACTCTTTTCTACTGCCTGTTTTGAAACAGCAATCGATTCTCTAGGCACTTGTCACCAAACTGGAGACATTTTCTTTCTACAATATTCTGAAAACTTTATACAACTCATTTATGATTCTTTTCTTCAGAAGATTAACAGCACATCCACTAGAAGACAAATTAAAAATAAAATTTAAAAAAAGACAGCAGAAAGGGAAAACCAGAATAAACTAGGACAAACATCTCAAGCTATTTACAAATATTTTTATAATGACTAGAAATCATAGAGCCCTCTTTAGCTGTCTAACCTAAAAAAAAAAAACTAGTAATAGCAAAAAAAAACCCCAAACAAGCCAAAAAATTGCATCAGCTGTTGACTGAACACAGGGCCTGATTTTCAAAGCTGCTGAGCACCCACAACTCCATCTGAAGTCAGTGGAAGTGATGAGCGCTCACAGCTCTGCAAATCAGGCCCAAACTGTACCCGGGTCTACTAGAGAGCCTGGCAGAAGTGGTATTTAGGGAAGGGGTTTTGTTGCAGAAACGAGGAGATTCAAAGTAATCTGTCAAAGAAGCACGGCTACATTCATCAGTCGTAAAGCTAGTGAGCTCTCATCTATGGGAAAAAAAGTTAATTCATAGGGCTCATAGGGCTTGCATTTGTCAAGGAGCAGGACGTCAATGCTATCATTATCAGGCAAATCAGCCAGGCGTTTAATGGTAGAATCAGGAGACATTTGCTCTCCACTATCAGAATGACATCATAACTAAAGCAGCCTTCAGCGAGGGGGAGAGCCGGGGCAAGGCTGGGGCTGCGCGCAGACTTTGCACTTGGCTGGGCTCGCCCCACCGCCCGCTGCTCCCCTGCCCCAGGAGGCGACGCGTCCGCTGCCTCCGCTCCACAACTTTGTCCGCGCAGCATCTGAAACACCAGCATCTGATCTTACAAAACACTTCGAAACCTGCCCCATCCAAAACTGCGGTGCTGCGAGCCAGCCACTCTGCTAGGAGGGATTCACATATAAGCTACAAATTCGTTCTAAAAATTTCCGGCATTTTTAATTACTTCAGTTATCTTCGTCCTCCGTCAAATGGGGGGGGGGACGGGGGACGGACACGGACACAGACACTAAAAACCTAGTTGCCTCTATGATTTACCAAGTAACAGCTGAGTTAACTAAGTCAATTTTTAAGCATACACAAACACATATACCCACAAACTTCGCGTGTTCTGAAGTATTTAGTGATGAACTATTCGACGATCAGAAACATAACAGCAATAGACATTTCCCTTTCGCAGTAGCTGTAATTATACAACTCAAACAGCACGAATTACAGACTCTTAATCTATTTCCTTTAAAAATATCTCTACAGGTACACAGGCACTGTACAAAGCCTCACCTTGTATAAGAACTGTGAGGGAAAAAGTTATGAAAGCAGACAGAAAACCTAAAATCCCTGAGGCTACAAAAAAATCCCGCTATTGAGAAATAACCCAAGAGACCACAGAGGGAATGTACAGCTTTCAGAAGCACTTCTCATCTTATTTGCACTTAACCTATTGACGTACTTATGCAGGTCACTTACTTTTCGGATATGTTTGAACCCTTTATAATCATGCAGATCGCCGCGGTTTTCACTTGGGCTTTTGGTGTTTTTTTTTTGTTTTGTTTGTTTTTTTGAAAACAAGTTTCATTTAAAAAAGATCCAATTATGCAAATCTGCTCCCGGATAGGTAGAGAATATTCAATATGACGGTGATACTGTAATAGTTCAATGCAACGCACTGTACTGGACAGATTTATGAGGCAACGTCACTACTACGCTCTGGTCCTCGCTGAAGCATCTTGAAGTTAATTAAAGCTGCAATGTCCACTTTTTCAGCCACCCTCCTCATTCAGGTTTACTATTTCAACATCAAACCAGCAAGGGGGCCTCCCCCCTCTCTCCGTACATTTAAGCAGCCTTCCACAGTCAATGAACAATGAACAAAGATTTGAGTGATAGGAAAGGGGGGGAGAGAAAAAAACCTCCACAGGAATAATCAAATCCGGTTGAAACAAGTAAAAATATAGTTTCTAATATTAAACTAGAAAAGAAAACATTCTTCTCCAAGCGAACGTGCAGAGGCGCTT
>NW_009716786.1:32836-33891 GCF_000703405.1 Apaloderma vittatum | reverse complement strand
TGGAGGGCCGGGATCACGAACAAAAGGGCTCGAACGTAACTCCCAGCACCGGCCTCAGCGCTGCGAACCTCGCAACAAGCAGGACCTGGAAGAAGAAGAGGTTAATTAAGTTTGGCTCAAATTATTTGTGTTCCCTAAATATGAAAACTAAAGATTTCCTAGAAAACAATACCTCAAATGTACGCCTGATGCTATATTGCGGCATTAATTTTTATTTCAGACATGCACGGTTGCATAGATCAGCGTTTCCTTCACAACGAAAACCTGGTTCAAAGGTCCTGGCACCGTTTCTAAAATACCACAGCCACACACAAAAGCAGTAATTGTGTATAAACTCGATCAGAATGTTCAAATTAACTGAAAAACTGATCTTCATTGTCGGGCCTTGCCATTTCTCTGTGCTGTTGTGACAGTACCTTGAACTGGGCACGATCCATCTGCCCTCCCGGCAAAAAGCTCCAATGACTAAAAGGGGATGATCAAAAATCAAACCGAGCATAACAGAAAAAAAAAAAATCAACAGCAGAATTGGTAGCTGCTAGTTTAAACTGAACCGTCGGTGTCAAGAAAAAAAAAAGTAACAGCCCTTAAAACATTTAACAGACATTTCGCAGGGCAAGTCCAGCAGTCAGCTCTGGGAGCAGAACCCATTTACTCCAACAATAGGTGCAAATTTGAGAAGACCCAGACAGCTGCAGGCACTCAGCTCCACATCAGGGGGGTGCTGCAGGGAACTCCCAATGCTTGTTTTCAGTTAACTTCAGAAGAATTTGTGCTATCTTACATCGGAATGAAAATTAGGCTCCTAGGACTCCTAATTTCCATAGAATAGGAAGATCAAGCATTACTTCTGAGTGCCAATCCCAAGCCCACTGATCCACAGCTACTTGTTCCCACTTGGATTCCCATGTGCTAGTTCTTGGCTTATAGAACAGGAACAGAGGGCGCAGTGGATGCTCGGTAAAAATTTCTGGAGGCGGTTCAATAACTTTGCAAAGGAAAGCAAGGGAAATGGGGGATTTCTGGATTCTTCAGCTAACCCTATAAAGCATTTC
>NW_009716786.1:0-32805 GCF_000703405.1 Apaloderma vittatum | reverse complement strand
ACTCCCCCATCCCTGCTTCCTCCCTTCCTCTTTTCCCCTTTCTAAGTATTTAATCTAAACCTCCTCACATCCCACATGAAGTTAATGAGCAAGTTCTTCTATGACTAGGTCCTTCGTCTTATAGCAGTATTTGGGTTATTTTGTTATATATATACACACACACACACACACCAGCTTGGCCGCTAATCAAGAGCCAGAAGGAGGAAGGGAATTGGGAAGAAGTACCTGGAAGCCAGCCTGAGCATGAGACTTCTCCAGTACAAGCTATTGTGTGCTTGAGGTGAGGAATTTTCCATGCCTTTTTTCCTGTTGATCCTGCAAAACTGTAAAGAGATTGACATCAAATTGTCTGAGAGTTCAAACTGTTTGTGATAAGCTTAGATGGAGAGACAGCAGGCTGTTTTACTGGAACAGCTTGTGAAGAAAATGAAGGGAAAATGAGTCATTGACATCCTCTCTGCCTCACTCTGTCTGGGGAAGCGTCAGCTCAGAGGCAGGGGCAGAACATAGCACCACAGGGAAGGGCATCCCCATGACCTGGGAGTGATGGCACATGGCATAAGGAAGTCACCTTTATATCCTTTTATTATGTTGATCCACCATGTGACATGATTTGACCCTAAACTAGCAGTGTCAGTCATCCAAAAAACGTGCTAAATCTTGTTTTCATTACTGTATCTCAATCTTAGAGGGCTAAGCAGTGGCAAATATTTGCTACTTGTCACCCTAAGCATTACCTTCCAACTGCACCAACAGTCAACTCAAAATTCCTCTGATATCTCCTTCCAAATCAAGAACTGTCAGCGGTGAATTAGAAGGAAAGAATGAAGCATAATTTTATACCATATTGCACATTTAAGGACCTTTAACCTGAAGCAAGCTTCTGTTATCTAAAATGGAATATAACTGGTTTATACAAAACTCCTTTTGCTATGTGGTTCCTGTATCTCGTTTTTATATCTCAAACCAAACTATCAGTCTGTCACTGGCACTTTGTGTTGAGTTTGTTATGTAATCATCACCAGAACTACTAAAATTTGTGATGTCAACCTTAACAGGTTTTACATTGCTTTGAACCAGCCGTAACTTGATCTCACTGCAATAAGTGCTAAAGGATTATAAGAAAGCTCTATAAGGAAGACCTTATCTCAATACTGCAATATCCAGTAGCCAGGATGAGGCTGTTTGATTGCTCACTCACCCTCATGTAGATGAAATACTGACTCACACAGGGAAAGATTAAAATACAGCATTCCTCTTTATGAGAAATTAAATGAATTTCCATTAAATGAAAGTAATCTGGTTTTGACTTTTTGTTTGTTTCTTTGACTCTGTAAAGTTCTGCCAGAGATGCACTCTGTTATTCCTGCTTTTAAAGTTCTTCAAAATATGTGCTGAGAGTTCATGCAGTGAAATCAGATGCAAACGCCAACTGATAAGATCTAGTTAATAACCTACTCAAGGTCAAACAGATTCAGCGTAGAAACCATTTTTGTCCTTTAGTAAAGTCACCTGTGGCAGAAAACAGCTATTACTGATTGACCTTTCCTATTCTTTTAACTAGGTGGAATTATCCCTCTCCCCCCTCTTTTTTTTTCTTGGCCATGGGTTTTTCCATGTGTGATACGCCTAAGTAAATCAGCTGTGTAGCTACAGCTGCGGTGGCAACTCACCTGTTTACATTCGGACTGCTACTCCTCAGCTTCTACTGCAAGATCCCTCCATTATTTGCTAAGGGTCTTCCTAGTGCTGGAGTTGCTGAGCTTTTATCAAAATACTTTGCCCAATACCTCTCAGATAATATACCAAATGACATTGGACAGAAAACTTCTCGGCACTTCAGAATATGCTATTTCCAAATGGAATGAAGCAGAAACAGGTTATTGCTGTTAGAATCACAACACTTAGGATACATAACAGCAGCAGCTTGTTTCCATTGAAGCCAGGGAAAATAAAACTCAAAAAATGTGTAACTTCAGTTTTTATATTGTTTACAAATTCTGATTACTTTGTTGGTATGTGGCACGCTCCAGAGTTACATATCTTCTGAAGAAGTCCCAAAAGTTTAGTAATCTTTTTGCACTATACCAGTGTTCTTCAAAAAAAGTAGTCTGGGCAATGTGTTGACTTACAGCTGAAAAGATAGATTTCCTTAAAGGAAACAAGTGCCTTAGCTGTACTGTCAAGAAATAAGTCATAAAATCTAGGGTAAATTCAAGATACATCAGGAGAAAAATAACATAAAAGTTAATTTTGCATATTTAACAGTCATAAACCAAACTATCCCTTGGAATGGATTTAGACTCAAATCTCACCAGCAATGTATGTGTTCAAAGTAACAGAACTGCTCATGTATTGAAACTGGCAAAATAGCATTGACATATGACTGTGGGAAGGAATTCTAATAAGGGAACATGAAGGTAGCATGCCTTTAGAGAGAAGACAGCTGATTTGGTGTCAACCAAAGGTCACCAGTGTGGCTCAGCTCACACTTAGGTGTTAAGGTAGAGCTAGAGCATTACACAAAATCAGCCATTTACTTCACAGTGCAGACGCAGGGGAAGGCTTCTCAGTTTTTCAGTGCTTCCGTTTTTCTGGGACTGGCAAGTGACCACCAACGCTAGGAAAGGATTGTAGAGTGACTTTCTGATGGCAGTGCAAAGGGCCCGATGACCTAACACACCAACTCAGTGCCAAACCAAGTCACCCAAGTTCAGCTTTGCAGTATGGCCTGTCACATCCAAATTAGGCGAACAAGTATGGGTTTTCCAGTTTAAAAATCTGCATTAATCTTAATACGAAGGGATATATTTGAGTTAACAAGCTGAGTGCACTCAGTATTTCTGAATTTGCGGCTTTTCCTTCAACACTCTCTGCAAGTGTACAAAACAAAATACGTTACCCAACCCACCAACTAAAGTATAACGTAAGCATATCCTGTATTAGGGAATACCATACATCAGTTATGGCTCAGAAAACTCTGTTTGAGAGCTTAACCAACAAAGGCTGAAGTCTTGCACAAAACTGCCAAGGGTGTGCCTCCACATGTCTCTATTTACATGTGTTAAACCAGTAGCTGCCAGGAACAGTGTGGGGACATTTACACCATAATGCTGACTCTTCGCAAGATTTTATCAGTGCCTGCCTTTAAAAAAAAAGAACTAAAAGGACTTTGGCAGTTTCTTGCCTTCTGAACTTTCTCTCTGCATAACTCATGGGATTTTTTTAAGCTTTCCTGCAATCTCTGGGCTCACAAATCCTTGGTTTGAGTTTTCGCTTGTTAGCAGCTGAGCTGGTGCCTTTGCGCAGAGATGCCCCGTGGGCAAGCAGCAGAGGTGCAGCATCTCCTTCCAGGATCGCGCTGCCCAGAGCAGCGGGGGAACGCGGCGGCAGCCAGAGGTGCAGCTTCTGCGCAGCAGGCGGCAATGCCAGCATAGCGCGACACTCGAATGGGTTTGCAAGCAGAGCACCAGGCCAAACCGACTGCTTCCTGAGTTTTAGAAGTGGAAAACAAGTTCACCTTTTTTTAAAAAAAAAAAAAATCCAGGGATATATACCTCAAAATCAAAAGGTAAAATTTTAGGTAAGCCTATGCAGGACTAGTCTTAATTGTCCAATTCTGAATTCTTACTTGACAGTGACCCTGACAAAAGTGCCACTTAATCCTGCAGAGGCTTGCCGTTCCATTCATGAGACAAAAAGGTACCAAGAGGCATGCATTTGCTCTTTTTTCTCCACTGTTGCTATAATGTAAATTTACTTTTAAAATCTATTTTTCAAATCAGCTACCAGAAAAATACTCACCTTCCAGAGAAACACCTGTTTGATGATCCAATTCCCAGCATAGCCTCCATTACCTTTTGAAAGAAAAATTAAAGGACACCACTTTTCTTGTAGCTTGACAGTGACACAACAAAGCTTGAAGTTAAAGTATCTGAGTTATTGTTGAACTTTTAAATCCACCGATACCTGTTGTATTTCCTTGTATTCCCAAGCACATACGATACAGAAGCTGATACATTCTGGTAGCCTTTCTGCAAAACATGGGGAGAGCCAGCACAAGCAATCTCAGCTTCTGATAAAACTCCCTTTACTTTTTTGTTTTTTTCAAATCTAAGCAAGGCTGTTACACCAACATTAATGCAACCCCAGAAAGTCAGTGGGACTGTAACAGAGACAATGATGTGAAGATAAGCTGTTGTCTTAAATTACCATGATTGGTGGATTGAGCTGGTGGGTATGACTGCTCCGTTTAAGAGAGTCCAAAAGATTAAATCTCCTCATAAATGCTGGTCTCCATACTGAACAGATGCACATATTATCACCCAAGACGAAGTAACGTGCAAAGACACTTCAAAGCATGCTGGTGTTGTCCCAAATAGAAAAGAGGAGGAGAGAGAGCACAGAGAGAGAACAGAAAGCCAGACACAGAATGCCTGTGACCATACTCCTAGAAAAAAAAGAAGAAAAAAAAAAAGCTGAAAGGGAACTCTTTGATCTGAACACTTTCTTGGTTAAAAGGTCTTTGAGCTGCAAGCAAAAAAACCTATTCTCAGCCATTTGACGCCCTCTGTATTCAGAGAAACAGGATCTTGCACATTCTTTATAAATAAGAAGGATTCCGGAGATACCTGAGCCTCCATCATCAGCCTCTCTCAAGAACACAAAACTCTGAACTTTGATCACTCACTTCTGACAGAAGGGCTAACAAGTTGCTTTCCTCCTTCTTTCCTCAAAAATTAGAAAGATAAATCATTAAACACAGTAAAATTTGCTATATAGGCTACTTGAAAAAACAATGACTTAGCTTCTGAAAGAATTACAAACACAAAGACAATTTGAAAAAATTCTGAAGAAGTTGTTCCAAGTGAAAAATCAAACTCACATTATGGTGATAGAATTTGAGTTTTTCTATGAAGAAAATAAAAATACTGCAGATTATTCAAGCTGCAAAGCAAGCAGAAAAATGCCTTTAAATAATGAGAGCTGCAGAGGTGGTGGAATGCTCCTCTGTAGATCACCCGAGTCCAACGCCCTGCTCAGAGCAGGTTGCCAGGCCCGTGCCCACTTGTAGTTTGAGTATCTGCAAGGGTCAAGATTCCGCAGCCTCTCCGGGCAACCTGCTCCAGTGTTTGACCACACTGACAGTAGAAAGCTTTTTCTTATGTCTAAATGGAATTACATTGTAAAGATTGAACTGATCTAAACAGGCAAGCACTTATCTAATAACAATAACCCCCTTCCTTAGAAACAAATACCTCTCTCCTGCTTGCAATTCTGTAGTTTTGCTCAAGTGTCAAATATACCAGCCTTAACAACGAAACGCAGAGGGAACAGACAGTGAAAAACAAGTTTGCTGATTGCACTTGTCCTTCGTAACTTCTACTCTTTAAAATAAGTATGTTCAAAGAGCATGTTGGAGAGTTTTCTCCCAGTCAAGTACTCAATTACAATACTACTGCAACCTCCAGTGTATGAGCAGAAGAGGCTTAAAAAACTCAAAACCATGTTATACACAAACACTGTTACAGGGTTCTAGAGATGTCTCAAGGATCACATGTCAAGTATATTCAGGTTCAATGATTTATTTCTTTTTTCCCCTTGCCAACATTTTCTACCCAGCTCGGGTTTAAAGACTGACACTTGGCTTCTCAGGCTGAATGCAAGCAAGCTTGTTGCCATAAAGAAGTTTGTGTTAAATTTCCAACTCGCTGTTTGTCAGGTATATTTTCACAAACAGCTGTGCAACAAGGATTTGCTGCGTTAGACCAGCGGAATTGACATTCTTGAGTTGTGCTCCTGCTTGAAACAAACAAACAAACAAAAAGCAATACACCACAACCACCCCATACACAGAGACGTGCAAATACATATTTATGGACATGTATCATGAATTTTTAATTTATTTGGTATTATGAAGTGTTAACTGTTTTGCGGCAACAGTAAGAAACAAGTCAGAACAAAGCAATTACTCGACTATTTTTTCCAAGTAACATTTATTAATAACATTCTGAAAGTGATAACTTAAAAGAGTCACAAGTGGGCTGTTGTCAGTAAACATACAATGAAAAGGTAGTAAGATTTTTGTATTAAAGTATGACTAGAAAGGTTTTTAACACCGTTTAGCCCAACCAAATTTAATATTAAAAACATTCAAAATTGCTAAGTGTTGCGAACAGTTCTACTGAACTTACAAAAACCTCATTTCAGTAGTCAATACTAACCTATTATGTAAAATTTTAAACTCCATTCTTAATTTTTGTAAACAAAGCACCTAAGCATTCGAAAGAAAACAGTTAGTTTACATCCCATTAAACTGCAGCACATGTGTGTGAAACCTCAGGCACAGAGCATAATTAGGCACAGAACAAAACAGTTTCCACAGCCTGCTGCTGAATACACTTACGTTGCCAAAGGCTGTCTTTATTTATACCAATTCCTTTATTGTTTATAGCTGAAAATTTAATAAATCCTCCATGCACAAGATTTCAAAGAGGAAAAGGAGTCATATTACACAGACTTGTGAAGCTTCTTAGGGCTCTGAGTAGTGCATGACTTTGAATGAGTTACGACTTCCTTAGCTCTTTCAGGACTTTTCAGAAACTCCTTCGTAACCATTGAACTCTGGCAGATACTTGGCTTCTCACAGAGCACGACAGACAACACATCAGAAGAAACGTTTCAATCTGTTATTGGAACACTGAGGTATGCTGCAATTTACTAAAGTAAAGTGCCAGTCAAATAAAAATTCAAGATGGTGCACAAGATGGCTGCATTCAGAGGCTATCAGTTCAAGCTTAGGTCAAGGAAGTCAAGAGGGAAAACTACTAACATATGAAAACTCTATTTTCAGTTCTTAGGGAAGTTACAAACAAGGCGGTTATCCTACCCACATCTGCTGGCACCACGGTCAATCTGTGTGAATGGCAACAACTGATGCTCAAATTCTAAAGTTTGTCTGCTCCTGACTCTTGTGAACAAAAGCTCAAACTTGATAAAAATTACTGAAAGCTGCAAATTTGCAGTAAGTGTTAACTGCCAATATAGATTTACAGTTATCTTTATTAGGATACTTCCAAAGTAAATCAGAAGTAGATTTAATCTGTGTGAGTTTTCCTGAGCTGAAATGCCCCAAACTACCTAGAGAACACTGAGGCACTTGTGAGAGGCACCGCAGGAAAGCCTGTGTTGCCATTGCCCAGCATGTGCTTATTTGGCTGTTTTCTCCAGGGTTCTCCCTATAGGAATGACATTCATTTAAAGAATAGGGAAAATGTTATAACGACCACCTGACATTAGCACTAAGCGAACTCAGTGGTTTCCTGTTGTTGCCTTCTCCAATTTTCTTTGGTGTAAAGTGTTAGTGTTACAGATATAGGAATTTTCTATGCCTAATCCCCCGCAATTTGCAGTTTCCTGAAAAAAGAAGTGTCAAACAAATTCAAGCTCTTCTATATGCAAACTAATGATTTAAACTATTTTTTCTGAGTCTTTAAAAGCTAAAACAAATTCAGATTAATCAAGTTAAACACATGCATTCGTCTTAACTAACATAGGCACTACTAGCACTATTCAAATCTGTTGTTTCATCTATGAAATGCAGAGAATTTTCAAAAATATTTCTCCCCCAGAACAAGGTGTAGATGCAAAAAACAATTAATTTTAAAAAAATCTGTCCTGTCTTCCCCTATCCCTTTGAGTTGATCCACAGCCAAATGAAGACCACAGATACAGAACTAGTCTCTGTGGGTAGGAGAAGAACCATGCCAGGGTTAACATTCACACCCCACTGTTCCCCAGTGGCATATCTTGAGCAAAAACCTTCTTGCCTTTCATGCCATCTCGTTCATCAACTATTCCAGGAGCTGCACTTGAGTTTCCAGAACCACTGTGTAAGTACCTCCCCCCTTTAATTTTTTTGGAAATGGTTGGTGATGTATATAATCCAAAGACTTGCATCAAAATCTAACAATTTGCACAATTAAGGCATAAGCTGGTGGTAATATGGGAGGGGAGCAGGGAAGAGCTCCCAACCTCAAGGTACATTTGTCTTGTTATTTATCTTATGGCTTACAAGGTACACACAGTAACATACACACTGTTTATTCAATTACTTGTAGTAATGGAACTATGGTTTCATTCGATAGTTGCTATAGTTACATTACTATCAATCTTTGCATTCAAAGTCTGGAAAGAAATCCAACAAAGGGTACCGTACTTTTTTTTTTTCTTCATGAAACTTGACTAGACTTAAAATTAAGAAAATGTTTCATGCATCAAACTGATATGGGCAAGCAACTTTTATAAAAAATATACTGTATAGAAACACATTTGGAAAATTGCATAGAAAATATCCTTTTATTTAAATCAAAATAAGGCACGATTTTACTAACTATGGTTTGGCTGCAAAACTGCAAGTCTATTTTGATTACTTTTATGTTATTAACAATATTTTCCATAAAAATATAGGTGCGGGAGTAAAAACCCTTTTACACAGAGTAGGAAATACTCCATTGTAAAACTTCACCAAATTTACTGTAATTCACTTGTAGAAAATTTGAATACTATTTAAAATCAGGATCCTACATGTTATTGTCCTCCAGGCTGTTCACTGGCTGATGCTGTGCTTTCTTCATTTCCTGTGTAATCCAGGTGTTCCATCATCTACATGTAAAAGAAAAAGAAAAAAAATAACTTTTTATAAAGAAATACTGATTTTTCCCCGCATTGGTCCAAAGTATTTGTTAGCTAAGAGAAATATAATTAAACATGTGTTAGAGTACATTTTAGCAGCATACAGATAGGAAGTCCCCTACAGATCAGTAAAGTATTCAAGCCAAATAATCAAAGCTCTCTTAGCTAATGCTTTCCACTACAAAAGCATTCTCCAACCAAAGATCTAAGTCCTCTACACAAAATTAACTTAGAGTCCTCTACACAAAATTAACTTAGAGTCAAAAGTGTCTCATCTATTAAATACAAAAAAAACCCCAAACTGATGGTGGTTAAGCAAATTTTTCAAAGACGTGATTTGTAGAACTGAAGATAGACCTTAGGATTCCACCTAACATTTACAGGTAGGAAGCAATAGCTTGAATAGAAAAGACTAACTTTCTCTTTTCATGAGTATAAAGGCTAGCTGCATTACAGCTGGTAAAAACTACCTATATTGGCAACATTTCTCTGCAAATTTTCCTTTTATTTTGAAAAGGATAAAGGAAATGAAATCATGAAGTCCTGCAAAAAAAGAGGATCTAAACCAGATTATTACATAGACTGATCACACTTTTCAATTAATGTAACTGATCAGGTCACCTGAATAACAGAAGATAAAGTTGCACTTTTCCTGACTAAAAAGCAGCCTGTCTCTCCATCCACTGCTGTACTGCTAAGGGGGCAAGGAAGGCTGTGGATTCTTCCCTGGGAAAAGGCATTGGATAAATTACAGAGGTAATATATTTGTTAGCATGACAAACTGAGATCAATCAGTTGAGGGCTTCAGAATTAAGAGCAATTAACAGTAAGGCCAAGGATCAGACGGTTTTGATAGCTGACAGAGACAGAAGATACAGAAGTTGGCATTAGTTACGAATGTTGAGAAATGTAACTTGTCAAGGAGCTCATATGCCAAGCACGGCAGGATTATTAGGACAAGAGCATAATGCTTTTGCCAACAAAAGGTAGAAAACCCTACAGATACTCTTCCACAGTGGCAGATCCTGTGTAGTAGCAAAAAGGCTCCCTGTCTGTCTCTAAAACAGCTGCATGCCCTGTGGGCTCCGAGCTGTGCAGATTTCCACCCGACTGTCCACAACTGCTTTCTTGTCTTACTAGCACCCACTGGAGGATCTTTGGCAGACACAGCCAGGCTCTGACACTGTTGCGTCATGCGCACTTGAGTGTGGTGCAATTCTATACATCGGGCAGAGAGAGTCGTCTCTTCTCCATCCACGACCCATCTTTGTGCCATACCTTCTTTATGCCAAAGGAACTGTTTCATTGCAAGGTGCACAAACATACCTTATTAAAAGTGGGTTTGCTTAAATAAGCTCTTTTCCAACCCAGATGCACCAACACGCTGTGCAGTAAGGTGAGACAGCAGTTCCAAGGCAGAAACAAGTCACTGGGACTTGGGTACAGCTTAGGAGAGCCCTGTGGCCACAACATCAACCTGACTACAACTAGAGAAGGTATTTAACGTCCCTCCCTTCATGTGCCAGAATTAAGAGAATATGAAATTAAGGCAGGCACTAGTCTTACCAATACACTTAAGAACTGAGTTATACTAAGCTCCTGTGCTAATGACAACATTGCATTCGCTTCACTATATCTAGAACTTTCCCCTGCACTGTGACCAAAAACCCACATCAAAAGTCACCCAAAGCAAAACACTCCCTGTAATTACAGAAGTCAAATTGTCATTTTGAATGAGGATTGAAGTACTTGTTTCCAGGAAAACACAACAACAAAGAAACCTCACACAGTACCACTTTACATCAAATAATGCATCTATTTTCTTTCACCCTAGGGAGGCTCATCTAAGAGCTGGCATAGAGCAGGTAGTTTTGGTAAGCATTTTTGTAAAGTGGTCTCCTATTGAATTGACAAAATGCTTCCAGAAGGAAGTTTACACTATTTGCAACAATTCAGTGCATCCCAAAGTCAAAGATTCTTCTCTTAATTCCACAATAAGGTAAGTAGCACAACATGTACTTATGCTGGAGATACCACCTCTATTTAAATTTTTAAGTACTTGCTTAACATATCCGATGTTAAAGTTAACTTTAAATCCAAAACTGCTAGTACAGCATAAAGGGTGTTTGGGCTTCTTTTGATATACATAACTGTTACAAGGAGAGGAAAAAAGAAAAAGCCACCCCATCCCATTTCTAATCTCTCCATCACATGGAAAAAGAATAGCCCACAGCCTGAAGTCACTGAAACAGATGGTTTTCTAAAACTGTAAGACTGCATTAAGCAGATGCTTTGTAGGTTCTCTCAGGACAACCCCATCGTCAAAGCCTCAGCAGAAGCTGCAGGAGTTTTTACTGTATCCAGCAGCAAGATGAGGGCATCATGCTAAAATCCTGGACAAAGTTGTTGTTTCAAGCCTCAAAGGAACCAAAGCATTCAGACCATACATTGCAGAGAGCTGATGACCATTTTTAAAGTGGAAGAGATTCAGAAGCTTTTCTCTTGCATCAGAATTCCTGACAGATTTAAGGGAGTGGGTGGTGTGTCAAGATAGCTTTGTAACTAAAATACATGTTTAACCTGTCTTCTAATGTGGTGAACTACTAAAACAAATTAAAAAAACCCCAACCAAGCCCCCCGCAAACCCCACAAAATGCAACTCCTGCCTGTAAAAGAGTACATAGCACCTACATATACACTTGCAAGATTCACTCTGATGACACTGCATTCACACAATTCTTAACAATTATCTATGATTAATTTGCAAGTATCTAAAAATGAGATTTAAAATTACAGTACTAAACAGCAGGTGTGTGCTGTGTAACATGCCAGTGACAAATCTGTTGATCTATTATTTCAGAGAGATAAGCAAGCCTGCTGAAACCTTCAAACTGACAAACTGGAAAGCTGCATGACTATTCTATCTAGAATACTTCAAAGTTGCATTAATCCAATAGATTTTTTTCATGTTACTAAAATGATTTCATAGATTTTACTGATATAAAAAAACCAGTATTTATACACTTGACAGCAGCAATACTGCTCATTCAGTGGTATGAAAGTATGTACCGTTAATCTCCCAAGAAATCTCTGTGTTTCAGCAAATAGTTAAAATGTTTTTCTGTGCAGAAACTCATTGCAGCTCAAGACTATTCCATAAAAAAAGCCATACACAGCATAACTAGAATTTAAGACTCCACTATTATGCAGGAAGAGAAATGCTCTCAGCTAAGAATTATGGGACCTCAGAGCTGTCTTAGGGAGTCAAGCATTTCCCATATGTATAAAGTAGAACCTGAAAAAACTTATTTTAACAGTGCCGTCCAATTTGAGTTCACACAGCAGGACTGAAGAATTTTAAGTAATAAAAATACAGTCTGGCCATTCGATTTTAATATGCAGTCAACCTCTCTCACTTCCTAACCTCTTCCTGGGTTTGTATCTAATTTCATTATTATTATTATTAAGGCTTTTTAATGAGAAATTATCAAAGTACCCTTTACTAGAATAAAGAAGCTAATGAGAAACGTAGTTTTTAGTTCAGAGTTTAAGACAGGCAGAGTTCACCATCTCAAATTGTTTTCAGTGCATAGGGCAGACAAGCTACACTTTATAAATACATGTGTAATTTTAGTCAGCCCACCATAATCCAAGATTATATTTAAATGCTTAAATTCTTCAAGAAGTTACAACCTGGAAGCTTGCATGGCTCTCTCTGTGCTGTGTTAAGATAGCAGACAATTAAAATAAATACCATCAGTCTTAGCAGTCATGAGCTATGTCAGCCATAGCCTAGTATGGCTAAACTTTCTCACAGCAGTTGAGCAGCTGTGCAGCAGCAAGACTGCAAAAGCTGGTCCGAATCCTTGCTCCGTAGCCCACAGCGAGCGCTGCAGACAGCACGGGATAAAGTATACTGCTGAGTAATAAGATGGTAGAGGGACTGTAGACATGATCACTAAAGCCAAATTATAACGCGGCAACAGAGGAAAACAACATTGCCCTTCGGCACTGTGCTGGTTTTCATGTCAATGGAGTGGCAAAGAAAATCTAGGTGAAGGATTTCCATATAGGTAACAGTAGAGGAACTAACACTAGTTCTAAATATCTGAAGACGCTCCTTGGGATTTGGGAATTATAGAGTAGAGAGGCATACAAAGCCTGCCTGAGGCTTAGAAATCATGGCTCCATTGGTACTTTATATTAAGTTTTCCTGTATTCCTTTAAAGAAAGAAAAAAAACACTTAAGCATAAAAACAGATTTATAGCTTGTCTTCAGTTCTACCCTCTTCTATTGAATTACCCAGAAAAATTAAGAAGATAGACACAAGAAAGAATGAAAAAAGGAAGCAGAGGGGAAAAAAGAAACCATAAGGTCATTAAAAGTTGCATTAAAAGAAGGCCATAATCACACCTTGTAGCAAAGGCGTCCTGGAGCAGTCCGATACCTAAACAAAATTCATTCCATTATTAAAATCATACACAACAAAAATCAGAAAAATCCCAAACTCAAAAAAGCTAACTAATGGGTTACAAACAAACAGCAGCATTGATGAAGTTTAGTCACCTGACACACTGTACATGCTCTTGTGCCCTGTTCCCAGGACAATCTGCTCTGCAGGTTTCTCTGATCCCATGAGGACAAAGCAAACCCATACAGAAGTCTGGTCACTCTTGCCAATGGAGCAGCTCTGCTCCAGTCCCTTTTCGATACTTTTCCTCCTCAGAATGAGCACTGAAAGCTGGAGATTTCAACCCTGGGGTTGTCTGGGGTTTGTTCTTTGTTTTGGTTTTGGTTTTTTGTGTGTTCGTAGGTTCAGTAAGGACAGTTCAAAATACAGCTTTATGAGAGAAGGAAAACATGAGAAAGATGCAACACTGCAGCATTCTGAGAGTGCAACTTGAGTAACAACCCCTGGGGAAAAAACTTTATAGAAAAAGTTCTTCAGAAAGTTAAGAGAAAACAAGAGGTAGTAAAGTTACACAGAGGTGTTCAATCACAGACAAGTCTTACGCAGAGGTGGTGGAAATCAACACTTTAAATTGTGCCAGAAATTAAGTCATCTGACCTCAAAACAAGCTGAAGTTCAGAGCAGTTTTAATCCTTCAAGAAACCAGTTGAAAGGACATGAAATAACTACTATGGCAACATAATTCTTTCAAGTATGTGTTTTGCTATGAGAAGTGCAAGAAATTTTTGTTGCCAGATTTACTTAGGCCAATCTTACTCAGAACTCACACAAGGAAAATAAATTGCAAAACTTTTCTTCTTCGACAGACCCAGAGTTCCTGGGCTTTATACAGTGTTTAAAGTAAACACTGTTTACTTTAGAATAGTAAACAGTCACCGGTTTATATACAAATGCATGGGAAGTTGAATTGATTCCCACCTACACAGAAACATTTCTATTCTCTGGACCTATGAAAGGACAAGAGTTGGTTTTGTAGACAAAAAGACAGAGTATCAAGTTAAAGCTGAAGATCTCCTAAATGATTTCACGCCTAGCCAACCTCCAGCTGAAGGAGGTGCTGGGTAGCGTTAGAGATAACCCAAGGTGAAACGCAGAATACCGAAGGCGGTATGCACCATGATAGGCAACAGTTACATGCCCAGGCAGCCCTTTTGTTCCTGAATGCTCCTTGTAATCCTGGCAATGCAGCACACCAGTGAAGCATGGGAAATTTCTGAAATTCTAGTTGATCACCAACTTTTTTGAACTGTCTCTTAACACGGGACTGGTGCAGACTGGAATCTGCTTAGTTCAATGACTCATGTTATACCCCATCAAGTTGATAGTTGAGGAATGTTAAAACATGAAAAAACATTTCAAAGAAAATAAACCAGAACAAATTACTTTTTCCCATGAGTACTGAACCAGCTATTTCATCTCCCTTAAGCTTTGTTCTGCCACATCAACTGCTAGACTAAGATTTTCTAAGAGTAAAGACTATTTTTCCGTATTAGATCCAGAAGATAACCATGAAGATTAGCAAAAATCTGGTTGCACGCAATATTTTACCAAGTACTTTGAGAAACATGTACTCAGAAGAATTAACAAGAAAATACTCAAGGCATCCAACCTACCTGGTAACTGCTTCCTTTCCAAAACTTCTTCATCTCTCTGCGCCTCCAAGCAACAAGTGAGCTAGTAATGAGTGTACATGGTACAAGATAGAGAAGGGCAGGTTGTCCCATCTTCATCAATGCCAAAACAATGAAAGTCAGCACCATCCCAACAGCATAAGCTGTAAAAAGATATTTATACATAGTCAAGAACAGGATAATTTTTAAAATCAAGTCACTCATTCAGTAAGCCAGAATTATTTTTTTTACAGTAATATCTTCCTTGTTAGTATAATAAAAGAGGGACAACAGGTTGCTTTGTATTTGCAATGTTTCTCAAAGCAACTGACTACCACCTTAAATATGAGTAGGCACATTAATATAAAGTGATTCCTGTCAACATTGAACCTTTACCTGAAGAAACTATCTAGTTCTGTCATTTAAAAAAGTAAGTATGAAGATTAGCACTGCTGAAATATCACAATTTACCTATTGTACAGGAGATGAAGTATATACAAGATGAACTGGTTTGAACATCAAATCTTCGACAATAGGCAACCAGAAGCCCTTAAAAGGGGAAAAAAGAAAAAAATACATTAATGAAGTATTTAGCCATTAATTTTTCTCTCCCCAATCCTCTGAATCAAAGCAGCATTAAAAAAATTATCTTCCTCCCACTTATATCTGGAAAGCCAAGAACCAGCTTAAGAAATTCTAAGTCTTGAAAATCAAAACCATAATGGAAATATCTGACAAGTGTGCTTGGTGTCAAAAGGTTTTGTTTTTTAAAGAAGCTAATTACATTGTGCTATTTTCAGTTCTCTAATACAGAAGAGTAACAACAACGTAGTTTTAATACTTTTCTTCAATCGAGTTTTAATCGTCACTCTTAACAATCAGCAGTTTTGCCTGTGTGCTCTTCCCAAGATGGTGCTTTGTGCCTGACACGTAATTTGCTCAACACTCCAACTACAGCAAAATTCAGCTCTTCTGAGAAAGGCAGAAAAACCTGATAATACATTTTCTGTTATCTCGCCTCTAATTAGGTAGTCTACGATATGAAAGTACTATGAAGTCACAAAATACTTGCTTTCGGTGAGATTTTGAGGAGGTTTAATACTGACACCTGAATTTACCAGTAGGACTTGTATTTATGCAATAAAGTGCAACAGAAAAGCAAAACCCCTTCACTATTTAAGCGTTCTGTAACACGGACCATTCTTACATTGTGGCTTTTGTTGCATTCTGCACTGAGAGATTACGGCAATCTGCTGCACTTCCTTTAATATTTACTTTGTAGAATAAAATCAGCTGAGAATCAAACCCCACAGATTTAAGCGTAAGTTAAATTGCCCAAAACATTTGCTCACCTGGGACAATAATGTCTCCAAAACCCAACAATGAAAATGGTATGTCACACAGTGTCGATGCAGAGTATTCAAGTCTAGGCACTCTAATAACCACAGGTAACTGTAAAACAGTATTTCAGAATCCCACATAAATCTAATCTAAAGCATCCTGGTGTCTTGGATTTTTTTTTTGTTTGCTTAACTTAATAAACAATCTGAATATAATTTGTTAATGCAGAACTTCAAAAAAGGCAGAACCTAAAGTAAAAACCAGAAACCAACACAGAGAGTGGATAAAGCTTAAGGCAACAAGTCAGTCGGAATTTCAGATTTACGAATAATATGCACACACCAAAAAAAAAAGTTTTACCAACTTTTAATCATATAATGGGAATAACAAGTCTGGATTATTAACCTAACTATAGAATATTGATCAATGATATCCAGGCCCTGAAGAGAAATTTGGACAGTCAGGTTTTCCCCAAAAGAATAGTCTTTTCAGAGGGAATCATTTAAAAATCCAGTATCTGAAATACAATCCTTACTTTCTCATGGGGAGCTGAGCGTTCAGTAGGGACTTCCACCAAGTTTCCATCATTCTAGGATCAAACCCAAGTCAACAGGTATTTAATACTTAAAAGAAAATAGCAGAAGCTGGCTATATTTTGTGAGAAAGTTATGCCGAAAAGCACACTATGAATTAGCTACGTAGTGTCAGTATTTTTATGTTGGAGATATTAAAATAACTGTTCATACCTTTTCACTGTTTCCAAAAGGACCAGCTGCAACTTCAACCATTATACTTGCCCCATTCTGAAATTAAGGTTATTTTTCAAAGGTTAGTGGTTTAACATAGCAAAACATCCATACTACATTTACAAAAACTGCTTCTACCTCATCTTACAATTAAGGACTGGAAAAATCCTGAATATTAAAAGGAATGCACTAGTATCGTACAGTATTACACAGTATTGTTTTGCATTAAAAACATGTAGTCCAGCCTAACATAACTGTTTAAAGAAAACCAACAAACAAGCAACAAATCCACCAGACATCGCTGGAAGTTTAGATAAAAACGTGTCAGCTTTTTCTGTCGTGAGCTTTCTGCTTCAAAATACAAGGTGTGTTTGCACACAGTTCACACTGAGCTGCAAATGGGCACTGCAGAAAGTACTAGAGCATGTTCCAACATAGGGGCTTTAAAAGCAAAAGAAGGAAGAAAAATGGAGATCAGTAATTTCTCATTATCACACTGCCACACAGCTGGGGACAGCTTACTTCTGGCAATGTGGCTGCTGAAAAATTAAGTCATTTAACAAAATTCATGGCACCTATGCAAGCATTATGCTCTACAGCCCATACAAGATGGAAATTCAGCCCACTACTGTCTTAAATGGGGAAAAAGGACATCAACTTTTCTGCACTGAGAGCACCAAAAACATTCATCTGTTTGGCAAAAACACTGCCTGAATGACCAGACAACGTTCCTACTTTTATTTTAAAGATAAATTCAGAGACATACCTTTGTGATAAATGGTGTTATGAACACAAAAAACACATCGTATAGAAGGAGAAGGCCTAGAAGTATCACACAGGACTGGCAAAAAAAAGAGGGAAATATTACAATATGTTTGAAGACTGTATATTTAGATTCAGGTAGCAGTACTGTACCACTGTGTTTAAAAAAAACCAAAACAGGCAACCAAAAAACCACACCTCATCCCTCCACCCCCCATGTTCTAATTCTGGCATGACTTTTAAAACAGGATTAATTTCTTTTAATAATTATTAAAAATGGTAAATATTATTGGTTTTAATACATATTTCTTGTGTGGGGAAAACCTACTTTCTGGCACTAAGCTTACAGATTCAAGGCATCAGAATACCTTCTTAGGGTAAACAACTTACAGTACCTTAAAGTTGGGCATTTTCAATGTTTTAATAAAGTTTAGGCAGAAAGCAACTCCCAAAATGTCTTGCAAAATCCAAGCCCACCTAAAAATAAGAACACGTTTTTACACATCGTTCAAACTAGTGCTGGAATCTAAGTGCAATAATGATTTTAGATTCTGCCAAATTCATTGGAAAGCAAGAAAATAGCTTTTCAGAAGCACTGCTACCAAACCCACAAAAATACTAGCTTCGAGATGGTGAATTTACACTAGCCTCTGATCAGCAACAGGTAGCTTGTTCTTCGTCGGTGTACCACAGAGAAAATGAGTTGAGCAGAAGCCGTAACAGTGCCCTGGTGTTCACCTGTACGACTGCTCACTCAATTGGAAATCCTACTTAACACCTGGATCAAGACGCTTCTTAAGATTGTACTATAATGCTTCTGTATTTGTGGTCCTGTGCTTCCACTGGACTATAGGAAGCACACATCCTATGGTGCCTATGCTGGTTTTGCCTTTTTTTTTTAATTCTTTCTGTGGCTCTCATTAGCAAACAAGCTATTTCTCTCTCATCTTCATAATTTTTGTAACTTCAAATTAGCACATGGTTCATTTGTATAGCTTTGTTCTCTATTATTCCCATGCTTGCTAAGCTTCATAAATACTTTTTCAAAATCAGTACTGGAGTTCAGAAGGATGCTACACTCCAGGATTAGTTATATGATGGGAAGTTCATTAACCACAATTATTCATAGTGCTCTTTCGAGTCAGAATGCATCACTTACCTATCTTCATTTCGAAACACTGCCCAGACAACAGCTGCTGCTATGCAGAATATAGCAACAAAAATAAGCCTGACTTCAATGTTTTTGTTGCAACATGTAATCCTAAAAGAAAAAAATTATATTAAAACCAAAAGCCTGCAACAGCCAACGCACACACCAGTGCTATCATGAGTCCTTTATCTGACAAAGTGTTCTCATCCCGAGAACTTCTCCCTTGCCTGGTTGTTCCACCCAGACTCAGGAGGAATTGCTCTTGCAACTGCAGAGCCAGACCTTCTCTGGGCTGTGCTAAAAACATGCCCACAGATAGCAAAGCCAAGGTGGGCTTTGATGGCCGCTCATTTTAGCAAGCACATCCAGGGAAAATGACAAGCAGACGAATTTATATAATCAATTTCTGTCATGTAACAACTATCCCAACAGAACTATGTCAGTGAGGGACAGTTAGGTCACAATTTCAGAAAAGGGTAGTGGTGGGGAAAAAAGTCAATTTTAGGATACAAAATACAAGATTAAAAATGGAATAATTATGTATTGCAAAATTGTGAGACAACATCTGTTTCCACCGCCTATTCAGTTTCATGGGGCAGTTCCTGAACTGATATTAGCTGACAGAAGCAACGCCTGTCCTGAGGATCACACAAAACCTGCTGTCTTTTTTACCTGATCTCTACCTTTGACGGGCTACCTGTACACCCTGTATTAAGTAACCAGCAAACAAAAACTTGGACTTTCAAGCTTATAAGCATTGATCTTTTGGGGAAAAATAACCATTTGTTGTATTAAAAGTTAAGTGTTTTTAAAGTGAAAATACAGGCAAGACAAAAAGGTACATTTCCATACTCACTAGTACCTACAGGATACTTAACTCCAGAGTAGTAGGGAGAAGCTCTCTGTACACTGGCAACACACAACGCAAATTAGGACGCCAACCACTAACTTTTAACACAGGGCACACGAGCCATATGTTGCCTTCACAAGAAAAAGTTCAACCTGATCTATCACAGGTACCGTACAGATTAACATGAGGAAAAACCCCTCAGTTGTCTACAGCCCAGTACTTGCTCAAAAGAGGATCAAATGTGCAGAATCCCCCCTTCAGAGTTCCTTGATGAACAAAGGGAACACACCCTACAGGCAATCAGAATTTTGTAAACCCGAGCTCAGACAGCTAGGCTGAGCCTTTCAAGTTTGATTATAGCAATGCCTTCAAATACAGGTAATACAGCAAGTCTCCCACAATAGTATTTCAACTGTTGATTATGCTACAGATACCTTTATTAAAGGAGCCTCTAATTTTCTTTTTTAATATAGGAAACAAATTGCCAGACTGTTCTAGTATTTTCATATTCCTTTGAACAGCAACCCAAAAACATCCAAAAGAAATCTTAGGTTTATAACAGCTGAAAAGCGTACAATACCTGCACTGCCCAAAAGGTATTTCTCCTACTAACGCTGCGAGACAGTTGTACAGACTCATTGCAGATGCCAAGCAGAAGACTGATATTATAACATACACTAAGTGAAAAGAATGGAAGATGGGAATCAGTGACAAAATACAATAGAAAATATAGCAAACAGGAATAAAACAATGATGTACGTTTGATACAACCTGTTAAGAGTTATAGTACTGCTTAACACAGTCACTGGAGACTGGAGTCAGCTGGTTATACAAAGTGCTGAATTCAGAGTGTCTCTGCCATAGCAAGGCTTCTCATAAAGCAAATACCTGAGTTTCGAAATTTTTGAAATGAAAACTTTATTTTTTTCATTTTTCCTCCCTTTTCTGTAAAAAGAAATATTATCTGTTACTGTTTTCACATACTTTGATCTGGTTATGGCTAAATCCAAAGTGATATTTTACAACTACCAGCTTTCTCTATCCCCGATAATATTCCTCAGTTCAAATTTTCCCTTTAATCACTTTATCTGCTTATGCATAAAAGTTTCAGTATCCTCAAGATACAACTGATGAATTAGGTGGCGTTTTTAAGATACTAAACCATCCCTTCTGAAAATTTCTGTGTAGCTGGGAACCACCTAGAGAAGAAAAAAAATATATTTATACACACCATGTTCTAGCTTATAGTATATCGTGTATTCTAACTGATGGCAAGCACTCTGAAATGTGGACAAACAATAAAACCAGTTGTTTGCTAGCTGGGCTTAGGTGGGTTTTGAGTTTTTTTAGTAGTGAAGTTCTGGCTGGAAAGCAATTCTGATACCTACAAGGAGATTAATGAAAAAAACAGGCCTAAGAAAGGTGGACTTTATACTTGTAACCAGGATCACGCATCATTACGATCTGTTAAAGCTCCTAACAGATAAAACAAGAGATTTTGCACAAGTTCCTCTGAAATCACTAAGAAATCAGCTGTTTAGGCAATCTCGAATTTTGAGGCAACAACACAGAATTAATAATGCCCGAATACTTAAAAAAAAAGGAAATACCAAGAACTCTACCATAGAGCTCAGCTTTGCAACTTGCTTTGCACTGGAAACACTTCCTCCCTCTTACTTCAGTTACAGAATTGATCTTAATTCCAAGTATTGATATGAGAACTTAGATTCACACACTACAGTAGTGATATATCAAAGTGTGTGGAGGGGTTGGTTAATTGTTTTGTTGTTTGTTTGTTTTAAACTAAAGATGGAATTTTTTTCTTGGGACAACACACCATATCACAGTAACAGCTTCTTTACTTCCAAGAAATTTCATACATGTCTGCTCAAAAGTGCATGGAACTAAGGCTTCTTAACAAAAAGCTATTACATATTTTCTCTGAACCACTCATTCTCTCCTCCCACTAACTAATTTGTTACTCCTCTCTCTTTCCCCTTTAAGAGGACTCTTTCTTCACTTCTTCCTAAATCTCACCTGAAATATCTCAAAGAGGGGACATGTTTTACCTGAACATTTTGATCACATTAAAGGTTCATCAGTCTTTCAGTGGGACAAGTTTAATAAAGGCAGCATTGCCCATATGCAATGTAACAAAAGCTAAACAAAATCGGAAGTCAGGATGATTAAGTTTATTTTGCAGAAGAGCAAATTCTAGGAAAGAGTAATTTAGGAAGCTTTCAGAATGGAAGTTACATTGTTGACACTAAGAAGTGTAACTTAAAACAGCTTACATTTCCTGGTTGCATGATTTGAGGGCAGGGGAAAAAAAAGCAACCAACAGCATGGAAACTATATTTTACTGGTATTGCGTAACTCAAGAAGTTAGCTTATTGCTAGTATGCTTGAGTTTACTCCATTACGGTAATACCATTTCATCTGGTACTTTAATTAGGGCACTGCAACCACAACTCAACGCCAGCACAGCAACACCAAACAAAGCTTTCACTCTAAACGCTGCCAAGTTATCATTTGCCATCCTCACCAAAACGTCAACATACATCACACAACTTTTTTCACTGCTTGCTAGTCACCTCTCCTCCACATTACTTCATTCAGAATAAGCACTCTCAAGGTAGCCTTTGTAAGAGAACAGAAGAAAGCTTCTTTCTCTTTTTAAGTAGCAAGTACATTTTTCAACCCTCAACTCATACTCAAGAGACAGCAATTAAAAATTACATTTATTTTAGTTTAAAAATTTAGCTTTTTCGGACTTAGGACACCTAATAGGATCATGCAGAAAAATAAGTCAAATGAGATCATCCATAGTTTCTTACCTAGCCATTTGTAGAAGAAATAAAGTAAGACCAGCATGACACAACAGATGACCACAAACAATATAACTGTTACAGGTGTGAAAGTAACATTTTCTTCCTTCTTCCGTTTTGTTTCTCTCTCCCCAGGACTTGCTATTGCTTTCAAATTCTCACTGTTGTAAGAAAACGACAAACACATCTACCTCAGATGACAGGTTTTGAAAATGTTTTACTATGAGCAGAACTGTCGGTTATAAAGCATTTAGATTGACAGCATTTCAGTCTAATCCTTCATACCATTATTATGACTTAAAAAAAGGGTTTCCATTTTCTAATGGAGATATGCACTAACTTAGCATAGATCACAAGGAAAAGATTCTTTACTAGTCTCCTTTCCAATTGTGTTGTGATTTAAGAGTACACCCAAAGTAGTCCAATATCAAAACTCTTAAACTCCTTTTCAGGACGCATGCACTCAACTCTATTAGCAAATCACCTCTAAAATTTCTTGAGTTAAATGTAGTCAGTCTGATAAATAGGTCTATGACAAATCAAAATCATGGGTATTATACACTGATTTAAAAGCTCAGCTATAGACATTGCCTGCAAAACCCATTCATGATAGCAGAACGAAGCTAAGTACTAGTTTTTCCATCCTTACATCTCATAATTACAGAGTAAGTGAAAGAAAGGGGGTGTAATTGGGGTTTTCACTGGGAGTAAGATTTCTATGCATACGTACTCCGTGTTTATACCTCACCATGCAAAATAAAGAGACTGAAATTGTTGTGTTTGTTCTTTGAGCAGATAGCCCTACTACTCTTTAGTAGAGAAGCTGGTGCAACTTGCCCATCAGATAGCGTGTTCCTGACGAATCCCAGGACCTACCTACAAAATGCTGAATTCAGCACTGAAAGAGCTACCTTCAAAAGACAAAAACCCACAGGAGTAAGGCACTTTGTTAGATGAATCACATTCTCAGAGGACACACTTTGAATAAGCAGCTTTAAAAAAAAAAAAGCAGCTCACCCTAGATTTATGAAAGTGCACTTTAACAAGTTTAATGTAATTACATTTAGGTATTTTTCAATATGGGAGACAACATCACATTTTGTTATTTTAACATTCAGTGCAGCCACACCTTATAGCACTGCAGGGTAAAAGAGAAGTATAATCACATCCAACCTTTAAAAAAAGAAACACACATACCCCCCTCCTTCTGTTTCTTTAATCTCTTTAAAATCATTTGATTCGCATAACTAGTGGGAAAGAGGAAGCTGTTGTTATCACATACAATTCACTCCCTGTTATTCTGGGGAGCAAGGCACCAGAACGCCACTGAGAACGGGAAGCCCCAGGTAGCGACACACACCGGCCTGTTCAGGGTACAAAGACTTCCAAGCAATACTGCAGAACACCACCATGCTCTGGGAAGCCAGCTATATCCCAGGCTGAAAGCTGTTCTGCGTAAAAAGTGTGCTTTGCTTCACTCAGCAAAGCCATACACCCCTCAAGCACAGCGGCAGAAACTCCTTTGACACCGCAGCCCCCACATTTGCCACATCCTACACTTCCACCGCCTCCCCTTCCCTGCCAGTGACCACCACGGCCTCCTTGCCCCGGCCCAGCCCTGGAGCTGCTGTTGCCCTGGCTCTGTTGCTCCATACAAAGCTGAAGGAGATAAGCCTGGCTGGACTTCAGCTGCCTGGAGCTGCACAGATACAACCAAACCGCATGATCCAGTGCTCCTAGCAACAGGAATCCAGTGCAGAGACATCCCAGAGAGTGTTGCACGGCCAGCTGAGATGAAGCAGTTGTACAGATCCCTCCCAGTGCCGGTGCTACATACAACTCTATAGGGACCTACTGGATCACTGGATTTTAAAGGTGTGATTAAAACATCTTTCTTCTTTCTATCATGGATACTGGAATATTATGATGCTGATTACAGGGTTTTTGGTAATTTGTCAAAACTTTATCTCACCCCTCTTCCCAAGAGCTGCATTATCCTTCGAGGACTTTTACAATCTACTGCTAAAGGTTCCTCAAACACCTATGGTGATTTTTCAAAGGTTGCAGTGCTCAAGCATTTAATGGCAAAGCAGCTAATTGCACCTAAGCCTTCTAATTTTAATTACCAACCAAAAAAAACCATAATTTCTCACTGATCGTAGCAACAGTTTTCCCAAACGTTGTAGCCCACATAATTTAAGCAGTTGAACAAACTTACAGTTCTGCTACTCCGCTCCAGTAGCCTCCCAGTGCCACTGTACACACAGCAATGAGGAAGATGACAACCATGCTGCAATCAAACTCTGGCAAAGGTGGTGAATACAGAGTGACATTAACTTCATTTCCAAGCACCTGAAAAATAACATGCAAGTTGGTTCATAAGGACAACAAAACCACTCTATTGCTTATTTTCAAACAAGATGCACATCAGGATTCCCTGCTCTTGGCTGACACAATGCTGAGAGCAAGTTTTCAGTTCACTGCACAGGACATCCCATGTATTTCCCTTGGTCACTGCAAACAATACTTTCCATGCTACCTTTCAGGACAGTCAGGTTTGAAAACAACCCTGTTACTACAGCTGTGGAAACACGGATACCACAAGGCAAGATGGTACTTCTTTGTATTCTTCCAACTCTTTTCAGAAGTTGTGCCTCTAGTCCAAACGCTTTTCATCCCCTAAACATACCAAGTACTATCAAAGACACCTTCTCTGCAGGAAAGTGTATCTGAGCGAATCAACTTCAAATATAAATTCATGGGTCCACTGAGATACCAGCAGAAGTCTGCCTCTAGCTCCCGAAACCACAAAACTCACGGTTCAGATACAGGCACAATGCTTCAGAGAGGACACAGCAAAAAGTCGAGGTGACAAGTTATTTATTAACAGCTTTACACAAATATGATTTGAGATGGATTCAAAAGAAAAGAAAGCAGTTTCACACTACTTAAAAAAATTTAAGACCAAAGCAAAAAACCGATCAGTTGAAGGACACCAAATAAAATGGGAGGGAACACACAGACATAACTGATACAGAATGGTATAAAAACTTTGAAAGCAAACACAAGATGCTTCCATTCGACTGAAAGGTGAGATCTAAGAAACAATGATAATTTGACAGGAAATGGAAGGTGGTAGGGAAGAAAGGTTTGCTGTTACAGTCAAGTCAAGGTATCTAAAGGAATCCTGCAGTGAAAATCGACTTCAGAGATTCAGCAGAAAAACCGATTCGGTAACAGCCTGCATGTGGGATGAACGCAGGAGAGGAGATGAATATACCCGGCAGGTTTGGCTGCTGGAAAACCAAACTGGCCATGGAGAGAATGAATGGGAAACCGAGTAGTGCAGTGGAACACACTGGCCACCTGCTGATTCATTTCAGCACCTGAATTATCTAGTTACAGTTACTAACCTTACTGCAGGCTAAAGGAATCAGAATAATTCCTTTGCCTGAAGTTACAGAAGTTCAGAAAACAAGAAAGAAAATTAAGTTCTAGCAAAACATTGCAGTTGTATGAAGAGGAACATAATAGCAGATAAAGGCAAAACTATCCTAATCAGATTACAGTATTCTGTATGTAAAATAACAAAAAATCCCAAACAAAACAGAGACACAAAAAAGCACCAAAACCACACATGCAGTGTAAAAGCTTATACATTTCTAGCACTCAATTCCAAGATGTCTTAATCCAGTTTTTCCTTTAAGTTTCATAAATCTTATAAAGCAGAATTCATGTTAGAATCTAGAGTAATTGTTTCCTTTTGTTCCTACTGTTCTGCTTTTCACTAAAACCTTCAAAGTCTCAACTTCCACCACAGGGAGCACTAAAATCAAATACATCGTATCAGATTAACAACTCTGCAAGAAAGATGTCCACTTCTAGAAGGTCTGTAACACTCTGCTATTGCTCTCAAGACTCATAACACAGTTGATTTGAATGGTGAAAACTAACAGAGATTAAGTCTTCTAAGAAATAGAAAGAAATCTTACACAAACTAGCTACCCTTAGACCCGTGCTGTCTCTGTCTTCCAAACAAAAGAAAGTTGGAAGCCTTGAAAAGTTAAAACAAACTGTAGTAGGAAGAGTACAATGGCTGCCAGCTTCTACACCACACTTACTCAAAACGGCTGCCAGTGACATGACAGAGGCTTCGGGCAAAAACTACACCGGAACTAGGAAAGATCACCCATAGTCTAGGCTGTGGTCCTCACTACTTTTATGAAAGCAGACTCGTAAGACAAAACAAAATTCTTTGATTCAACAGCAGCACAAGATATCATGTGGCACACTAATCTCACTAGCACAGTTACTCTGGTGAATTACTACAGCTGTACAGAAACATTCTACGTGACACCACCCCAAGCAGCACTAGGCAATAAGGAGGTGCAGCGAAGACTTGGAACAAATTAGGGATCTAACCTTGCCCTAATTCTTTGTCACGTTAGTAGGGCATATCGTAAAAACACTCAATAAAGCAAACAACTCGTTTTATTTGAAGGAAAAAATCTGAGGTCAGAGGACAACCTGAACTGTGTCAGGCTTAGGACAGTCATCACAAACCTTCAAGTATGTCAGTGCTCAGCAAGAACCAATCTTTAATGGGAACAGACAGTAAACAACCCGAGTCCTACACATCTAGGCACGGTTTCAGGTTCCATACTTACCTAAGACAATGTTTAGAGCTGCGATGGGAGTTTAAGAGCAGAAATGGTGAAGTGAGCTTTCAAATTCAATCCAAGTAGCTAGGACTACACAGGTTAGTGCTAGCCTCTGCTATTCACAGAAAAACTTGTGCAGTGCAACTCCTGTCTAGCAAAGCTATCTAACACTACACAGAAAACCAAGATGACAACATAACAACAGGAAAAGCCACACTGAAGAAAAGACACTGTTTTCTTCAAAACCCTCTGCAGTATTCTGTATCCTAATATTACATGTTGAGGAAAACCCTCCATTGCTTAGAAAGTGTAGGAGGTACCACAGCTGCCATTTCAGTGACACACACTTGGCATCTCACCATGAACTCATCAGCAGAAACCCAAACTATACTGCCTAACTGCTCTGTAACAGATGCTGTCATGCTATATAGAGAACTTATCATCCGGCAAAGAAAAAAAACCCATCACACCTTCCTAAAGATCCAACCTGACAAGGTATTGCTTGCCTGAAAGATACCATGCCAGCAGACAACAGCCCAACTCTTCTGGCTTCTGTGCTAAGGAGCAAAAGCCCTCTCAGGCTGAAGCTCTTGACATACGTCAGGCACCTGCAACTGTACACAAGTCTCCTGCAGGGCTGCTTATCCTGCCTCCAGTTAGGTACCATGTTTCCCACTCTTGGTGTTCTAATTAATCGTTCCCTCAAATTAACCTGCATCAGGAAGACTGGCACTTCCACAACTTAATATCCATCCTCTTTTGTGAAACTGAAAACAGCATCTATGCACATCCCAGTCAGGAAGACATCGGTATCTGACCCAAAATGATTTATTTGTTCAAAAGCCTAAGTGTATAAAAAAACCTTAACGTGCTGAAGTTATATTACTTACCAGCTGCATATCTGCTATGTCATTATATCTTATAAGAGCAACTGGAAGAGTCACATCTTCAAAATCAGTCTTGTTATCTGAAAGAGGAGACTAAAAGAGAAGGTGTCAGCAGAGCATTGAAGCTACTCGCAAAGATCTCTAAAAGCAAAGTATCCTTTAACTTTCAGTGTATTTGTAGGCAAAAAAACCAAACCCAAACAATTACATAGTTGTAACTTACCAGCCTGGTTTTACTGGCAATCAACAGCATTTTAGCACCCGAACTTTGTGCAATTCTTGCTTTCTCCAAGAAAGTGCAGTTTCCTCTCATCACTACGACTGCTTTGTCCTTCATTAAGCCAGAAGGGACTTCAGAAGAACTGCAAAGTACCGTAGAAGTCAGGTTTTCCAGAGTCCTGAAAGTCTACAGAGAGAAGAGGGGAAAAAAAGGAGTAGGATGACAGTAAAAAATTTGATACTGCAAACTAACCTAGAAAATGGCATTACTGTGCTCGCTAGTTTGAGGCTTGCCAGAAGAAGGTGTAACAGAAAGGAATCACTAATTCATGACTATAACATTAGGGCAGCAGTTTCTGCAGCCTGTAATACTGAAGGACACTTAGAGCATATAGCCAAAGTATCTGTCTGTTTCTAAACACAGTTTCACAGCAGTTGTTGCTGTAATTAAAACATAAAAAACTGTTTATATAGGAAAATCACTGCCTGTAGTTCTGGGGAATTCATAAGCCAAAAGAGCACTGAGAAACACAATGTAACCAGAGTTCTGAAGTATAATACTTATTCAAAAAAAGTTGGAGAGCCTGGTAACATGTTACTTATTACAAAACAATAGCAACAAAAAAAAAATCCTTATTTCAAAGTTCAATTTCATACTGACAATTAATTTTAATTATTGTCGGTTTTCTTTAGTTAGTCAAGAGATCCCAGTGGCCAAAAGAGCACAGCAAAGATGTTTAGGGCAGACAAATTATTTTTATTCTGTTTTACATTGAGTTAATCTGCTTATGAATGACAGGAGGGAAGTGAGAGAAGCATGCTTTTATCACTTCCAAACACAAAGTATTTCCTGTTTATATGAAGAGCGACTAAAGAAAATTCATTTCTGCCTCACACCCTAGTTTGGCTCAAGGAAACACACTCAGAAAATACGGTGTGATGATATATTACACATAATCTACTCCATCACATGATTTCAAGACGATTAAAGAGAAGATTAAACTGATGTATTTAAAACTGGTCCTCAGCACACAGAGAGCACCAGCTTTGCAAACTTTACCAGATGACTTTTCTAAGTATAGAAATACTCACTATACACTGAGGAGGGGGGAGGACACACACAAAATGACCCAGAAAGGCAAACATTTAATGTAGCACCTACTTAATCCAAACATTTGAGGACCGGTTATAGCTGACTGAAATTCATAACACACTCTACTTTTCTTAGGGAGCGCGATTATAAACTACTTACAGCATTGTCCAGGCTCTTTGGAAGAGACATCCAGTTGGAATTGTAAATGATGCAGTAATCCTTCGTTACTGGAGGTATGCCACTACCAGAAGCGTGCAGGATCCCCTCATCCGCGGTTACCTGCAATAAACCAGGGTGTTCTGAATTAAAGAGTTCAGCATATCAGTATACAGATGTTCTTCTAGAAAGCTGTTAGGAAGAGAAAGAGCTGTTAGGAGAAAAGCAATTTATTTATTTTTTTTTTATATATATATAATGATAGATTCCATGAGAGATGGGTAACTTGAGAGCAGGACAGAAAAACTAGTTATGATCTAGTCACTGCATAATGCATTATATCTGAAATGAGGATAAGCAGCGTGTACAGTTCCTGTCAAGAAATCCAGACAAATTACTTCAGATTCTGTATCCTGCACTTTTCAGAAAGGGTAAAAGTTTACAAAGAAAGTAATAAAAATAGCGCATGGAAGAGTGGATTAGTCTTTCCGTCCTGGAAACTAGAATTTCCCCTACTAACAAGGGTATTATACGGCAATTCTTAGAATATTTTTTATCAAATAGCTGTAAACACAGAGATCAACTAGTGCACCTTAAGAAGAATTTGTGTAGTTAAGGAAATACTGGTGTCTCTTAAGATTGCTCTCAGACTCCTCCTCTTACTATGATTTCTGTTATTTACTAATAAACATGAATTTTAGAACTTCAGATCATTTTAGAGATATACTTCTCCCCCAGCATCAATATACTCATAAAGGTCATGTAAACGAACAGACTAAGGATTAGATGTAGCTACAGCTGCAAAGTAGAGAAAACAGTAACTGTCACTTGTATCTCAAAGAAGTGTCACCTTGAGAAAACAGGGAGATGACCTCATTTCAACTGTATTTCTTGAGAGACAAACTGACGTCACGAAGTATCAATAGATTAAAAAAATAAATAAAAAAATCCTTTTGTAAATTCCAAGTTTGACCAAGAGAACACTTGGATATTAAGGCAGAAGTAGGTGTGGGTAAGGGGAAAACCCAACTACGTGTCAGAGGTATAACGCCAATCATTAACAGCGCTATAGAGGCATTTCTCCTGAGGCCAGCATATCATTATTCTGCCACAAGCGAGAACAAGAGAGAAAAGAAAAATGTAATTATATTATTTCAGAGGTTAGTCTGCCTGGTCTGAATAGTAAAAATCCTTCTTCAGAGGAATCCATTATATTGGCCATAGCGCATGAACATCTGCTCAGAGAACTGTGTCAAAGGGCCTGAGCACATTAACTGTTTAACACCTAACAGTTCTTCAGCTGTCAGCCAAAATACATTGTTCCACGATTTATGATCAGCACAAAAATTATCAACCTTCCCTCTTAGATGCACCCACCTAAAAGTACAAACTAATGGCAAATTATGAGCAACAAAAAATTCCAGCAGGTGCAAACCCCCGGTATTTTCATTCATTAAAAGATCTTTCTGCTTCAACAAGCAGAATAAGCAGTGGTTTCTGGGTTCCAGGAAAGCAAGTGTTAATGCTTGCTAGAAGGAGCTATTACTTATTTGATATGCAAGTTTTGTTTGGCAAACTTCCCTTCTCTGGGGATGAATCACTGAAGGCAATTCTTGCTTACAAGGTGGGGTGACATTTACCCTCACATATTCATTGCTGAGCACTAAAGACAGCATTTAGAAGCTTAAAAATTAAGAGAAACACTACTTGCTACACCTCACTTGGAACATCTCCACTGAAATCCTGTAGCATCCATCTGAACTTTCATTATTTCCTAATCGCTTCAGCATCTTTCCTTCACAAGGGCTACTAGTCTGGGTACATGGCCACACAGTCAGCTGTGCCACTGAATAGTACAAAACAAATCTTACGCTCAGCAAACAAAGTAAAGATTTCAACTGAGCACATTTTCAATCTTGGTCCGTAAGCAGAAGACTAAGGGTGTGTCCACAAAACTGCTCCTGAAAAGACTGACCTGCTTCAGCATAAAAATGCTGTCCTTACCTAAAGGAGCAGCAACATCTCCTTTCACTTCAGGTGCAGGCAATTTCCAATGGCCCCTCACCTTCCAACAAATTTCTTCCTAATTTTGACAGGTGGTTCCTTCATCGTATTTCCTCCCTGTACCACATTTAAATTTTTCTTGTATAATTCCTTATCTTGTATAGAGAAGACGACTTTTCATACTGTCTCTTAATCCCTATTTTCCCTAACAGGTCTCTGTTACTGCAGGGATATAAGCTTGGGCTGACTGCTGAGCTTTGGAATTCACCAGCTATCCCACCAGTAGAACACTGGAAGTTATACAAACCAGTGGACACAGAGACCAAATCAAGCCTATGTTATCTCACAGAAACATAAAAAGGTAGGAAAAAGCTAGCCACTAACCGAATAAGCATGATTTGGCAGTTCTGTCAGCAACCCTGTGACCCAGGCACACCGCCACTCCTTCCCTCCCTCTGGGCAATGCAACCCAGGGGAACTAGTTCTTGCTCTCAAGAGAGCCACAGCAGTCCTTCCCCAAACATCTACGAACTTCCTGAGCACTAACTCCTCACATTGTTAATCCCAGGATACCGTTCTTGAGGCTGAATGACCTGGTCTAATGCTCATCACTGCTACAACTGCATTAGTAGAGCAAAGGAGGAGGCAGGACATAGGCAGAGGAGTTTTACAGGAGAGCAGCAGAAGCTCCTTCCGTTGTCAGCAGCAGCAAACCACTGGGTTAAGGAGCAACACTAACTCTTCAGAAAACCCCAACGCAGCTAACAACAGCTACATGGGGCTCACAGACGGTGAGGGACTACTTTGTTGAGAGACACAAGCTACTTGACCCAAAGCTACTTGACACAAGCTACTTGACCCAAAGGCATTCTCAAGGCACTACCAGACCATGTTGTGTGCCCGGTGTTCAGCATATCCCGTGGTGACTCCCCATGCCGAAAAGTACTCTGCATCCTGCCTTACCAAAACAAGGTTAAAAATATGTTAAAAACCAGCAATTCAACAAAAAATACCCACAACAACAACAAAACAACTTAGTGGAGCAGCAGTTAGCAGCTATGCCCTTCATACCGCTTAAGGGGCTTCCGGAGGCTTCTGGCTTCCCCCTTTCACTACCCCACAAGGCAGAAAGCCATCTACCAGATTCCCACGGCAATACACACCTGTGTGCGGAGAAAAGCTACAAAGACAGGAACCAAAATGGCACTTGTGGTGAACAAAACAGAGCTCACACCACGAGGTGCCCTCCCTCCTCCCTAGAACCTCAATTTAAATACCCGCACAAACAACGCCAGCGTTTATCTACGCGGGCACACGGGAGATTATTCGCTA
>NW_009716785.1:11491-23487 GCF_000703405.1 Apaloderma vittatum | reverse complement strand
CGCTGAAGCCTTTTGGGCTTGGGTAGGTCTGGCTTCCTCCCATGGGAACCTTGGGGTTATATTTCAAAAGGCACCTGCTGCTTTAAAGAAGAAAGGGAAAAAAAAGCTTCAATTGCACAGGATTTTTATTTCTTTTACTTGGTTTTGGCCCCTTTTCCAAGTTCTACTTGCCCAGTGATTTTACTTCCAATGAGAGGGGAAGGGCTGAACGCTGCAGCTCGTCTTGGCATGTTGAGCACAGAGCTCCTGGCAGATATTTTTCTACCGGCAATTAATTTTAAATGCAAAATATACAAGTGAGTATATGTTGAATCTCGGCCCTGATAATTTGCAGCAATTCATGGGGAGAACTCGGCATACACCGCATTAGCTGACAAGATTTATATCTGATTGATTTCATTCAATGTCATGTTTCCCTTAGGCGGATGAGGATTATATAGCTCTGCCTTCAAGAAGGAAGGCATTTGTTAATTACATTCATTAATTACATGGGCTCTACCAAATGGCATTCTCAAATGTGGAAAAATGCAAAATGTGCAGTCACATGTATTTATTTGTAATAAAAATACAAAGCCTTTAGGCAATGATTTTAAACAAGGACTTTACTAGACTGTCAGCAAAGTGTTATGGGAAGGGGGTTCACAGCTTAATACTTACTAGTACCTAAAGCAGAGGCCAGCACACAACAAAAATGCCGCTAAACACATACAAGCTTTTACAAAAGATAGAGACAGATAAAGTGAAGTAATGAAACATGAAGTGTTAAGACTTCATTTTATTAGCATATTTCTTCCTGTTGTCCCTCTGTCTGGTTTTTCGAAGGATAACCTGCACAGCTTTTGACGGCGAACGGGCCACGGTCCTTCTGTTGTGAGAAATTGGCAGAGGAGGGCTGAAGTTGATTTTTTTCATGCATCCTTCTGCATTAAAAAGATGCTTTCATATGGAAGACTCATCACCATTATAAAACTTGTAATTAGTGGTGTCTCTCAAACAACCTGCTGATAACCTCTGCTATGTCCATAGGCCCCGCAATGTCAGAGCCCTACTGCAAAATCTTAAGATTCAACAGAAGAACCTTAAATGGGAATAAGTTGCCATGTGTGTATCTTCAAAGTAGGAAGGAGATGTTAAAAGGCTGCACGTTTAAGTTTGAGCTCTCTCAGCTGTGCCACTGACTGGTTGTTTCTCACTGAGTATGTTTAAAACTCTCCCTAATAGGTTTCTTGATAGCTTCTTCCTTAAATACTATTTCTTTCAGACTTCAGAGGCTCTTTGGGCAGCAGCAAGGCATGCATTTGTGCTCACACAGCAGCACGTCGACCTCCTTTTCCTAAAGCCCTGCTGTGGTGCCTAGCCTTGAAGTCACTGAAGAAACATCGCTTATGTAGCACTGTTCTCCTTTCAGGAACTGCCATCCATCACTATGAAAACCAACATCCTGTGAGTTTGTTTCAAGCTTTCTGCCTCATCACCTGCTTCAGATAAGCTGTGCTCTGAGTTCTGCTGGAGAGACATGGCTTTCCGTGACTGGAAGTGGCTCCTGCTCTTGGGCAGGCAGAACACCTTTGCCAAGGCTTGGAGGGGCAGGAGGGGAGGCCCCTCTCTGCGCTGGAAGCGCTGCTGCCATTGGAGCGCTGGCAAGTCTCTGGACCCTGAGGTGAGAGCATTTTTGGAGGAGAACACAGAGGTCACCAGCAGCGGGCACCTCACACCAGAGATACGACTGCGCCTCCTCACTCCTCGCTGCAAATTCTGGAGGGAAAAACCTGACCTGTGGCCTTATGGGGACCCATTCTGGGCAATTTACTGGCCAGGAGGCCAAGCCCTCTCCAGGTACAGAGCACGTATCACTGAAGTTGATAGATCCAGTCTGCTGCGGGCCAGGGCATCAGAGCTGGCTTTCTTTGTAGTGATCCCTAGCGATGCGTATTTGTGGGTGTGAGAGCACATTATCCATACTCCTCTCTGCTTATAATAGGAGACATGCAATCTCTGCTGGTTAGCAGTTAAAGTTTCAGCACTTGCTTTATATATAGAATAGCTTACAGCTCCTAAGTTAAAATCTTTCATCTCCGGTGGCAATGCATGTGTTGACAATGGGGCTGAATTTGGATCTGTGGAAGAGTTGTGCAGTTGCCATCAAAACCTAGTGAGGTGTCTAATTCTATCGCTCATTGTCTCTCCAAAACAGGAAGATTGCTGTTTTGTTGTTAACTCATGATTTGGTTTTTTGAGGTTTTTTTTTCTGTAGGAGACAGACAGGAGTGTGCATGTGTGTCTGGTCTGTTGAGGAAAGTAGGTTTATGCTGATGCAGTTGGAGTGCTGGTTAGTCTGAGTCACTCTCCTCATTTAGGATTTCACCAGCCTTTATTGTCAAACCTTATTGTGGCTGTCTTTCAGTCTCATTAAAAATCACATTTTGAATTTTGGCCACTTACTGTCAAAAGGTCTTTAGTGTTCCTGATTCCCAGGAACTACTTAAGAGTTCTTTTATTCTGTAAAATCAAATCTCTCCCTTTGAACAGCAGAAAGGAATCATAATTGTTACAGCAAAGAACAACCTGTCAGATGAAAGAGAAGGATCTGAATTGGGCCTTTACTGCTTTTCTGCAAGAAAGCATAAACAAGAAGGTGTTTTTGACCAGGAAAGCTAAGTCTTACAGTTAAATTCAAAGTTTATTAGCTTGCCATGTAAATGAACTCGAGCACTCCTAAACATTGCGTAATTAAATTAGGTACAGTAATCTCTACACTTTGTTATCATACCATTCATATGGCCAGGTATTTGGGTAGCAATAATAATCACTCAGCATTTCACCACTTTACTGACTTACTGTTTATGCACTGTTTTGATATATTGGCAATGTCACAAACCAGCTGCATAATCTAGAAAAGTAAAAAGGCAGCATGAAAACCGTGGTGTTTCCACAAGATCAAGAGTCTCCTATTTCAAGCTATTCCTCTTGGTGTAACCTAAGATCCCTCATTATCCCAGCATGGCAGACAGCAGTCTCCAGCTGCAGAAGGATGTCCCTGCCAGGGAATGCGGCTGCTTCCAGCTGTCCTAAGTCACTGAAATCATTAGTGGTAACTAGAGAACCACTCAGCTGGAAACAAGGCACTTGCAGCATTAGGCCTGGTCATGCTCTATGCAGGTTCCTGCTGGAAAGTCATTGCAAATGCACTGCCCCTATAAAGGGGAAACTGAACACCTTCTGTGGAGGTTCCACCCCTGCTGGTAAACTAGAGGCTGCCCTCAAAGGTGTGAGGGACTCAGGGGGAGCCAAACAACTGAGTTGCTGAGCCTCTGCCCTGGGTGCCCTCAGGGAAGGGAGCATCTGTAGTAGCAAGTAATGCTGCAACATTATGGGAACAGTGTAACAATGCTGGCAGACCTCAGAGGAGAAGGTGATTTTAGTTAGAACTGAGCCAGTTTCACTCCTTGCATTCATAACCACATACTCAAAAGCACCAAGCTGTGCACATTCAAGCTGTCTGGTAGGATTCCTTGTGGTGACATGTAGAACAAGAGGTGTGGGATGTCAGGCCCTCCTCATGTTTCCTCAGTTTCTGCTCTGGGTATTTTGTGTCTTCTCAACCTTCCTGCTAACCTCTCTTAATGGCTTGAGCTAATTAATCTGAGGGTAGGGCTCGTGCGAATCTGTATACAGACCTGCTGGGATCTTGGTGCCAGCAACACGTGACACTCTTCTTAGGCCTCCTTCTGCCATTCCTCCTGGTGCTTCTAGGCCCAGCCATTCCCACCCATCCATTTGCCATTTATACCAACCTTACGTTTCCATTACAGTTCTCTGCACTGGAACCCAGTTACCAAAAGCTCTGCTTACCAGCAGCCCCATGTGAAAAGACAGCCATCACCTTCTGTGCCAGAAGACAACAGAAATGTAGAATTGGTAGTAAATTTGCAGTAACTTGTGTCACCTAGCGCTTCTTCCCTGTCACTTAGGGCCTTCCCCGTTGCAGGGATTGAATTTCAAGGCAATTGTAAAAGTTCTGAACCCTCAGTGATGGCTAGATGATTTGTAGTGTTTAACAATAACCACTGCTTGCCTTCTGTCCGTTCTCCATTTCCAGCCTAGAGGGTTTTTTCTGCTGATTCCTCTTGGCAGGTGTCAGCAACTAGATGAAGATACTTCAGCTCACTGCTGCTCTATTCTCATTTTCTTTTTGCTACTCAGGAACAACGTGAAGCAGACTAGAAGCGTTTGCATCTGTGTCTGCACAGCTCTGGAAAAGAAAGAGGAGAAATTCCTCTTCTTCCAAGCAGTTGCAAAAGAAGTATTTGAGTGCAATGGGTAGGCCTTGTCTTCTGAGAGGGGCAACATTCCCTGCAAATACATCTTCATGTTTCTTCAGTGAGATTGCCTTTAATTCCTGCAAATCCTTATCCACAGTTTACTTTCTTCTTTCTGATGCCAAGCACTTGAGTGACCTTGCAGTTTGTGCCCATTTACTTAGATAAGCTCACCTGTCAGAAGGAGCTGATTGTTTGGGAGGTGAGGGCGAGAAGGGAGAAAGACAGTGGTTCTTAATTTTTGTATCAGCGGAGACAAGTAAGGAGCTATGCACTTGCTGCCCGTGTGGAACAGTGTTTTTAAGACGGCATGCTTCATTACATGTGTGACAAGAACTCTTATGCAGTGTAATGTGAAACTGAGAAGTTCTCATAATCTTGTTCATTGCTTTAACAGTTTTTCTTTTCAGGTATATTTTGGATAACCCACACGTTGTTAAAGGACGATCGGTCTTAGATCTTGGAAGTGGATGTGGAGCAACAGCAATAGCTGCTGTGATGAGTGGTGCATCACAAGTCCTTGCTAATGACATCGACCCTAGTGAGCCCTTTTCTTTTATCTCTGTGTAGAGATATTATTTTTTAAAGCACATTTGACATTGACTTTTCTTTGCTCCCAGCTGGGAGCAATTCAGGTTCCAACAGAGTTCTAAGAATGTTAAAAAGATTAATGGAATTTGCCAGTGTTAAACACTGGGCTGTACCAGACTCGTGCACTGAGCAGATGTCCATAGCTCCATAGAATGAACAACCAGCAAAGTTTCTTTCAAATGTTTCCTATACACGATCACACTGGGTTTGGAAGAGAACTTCAAGTGCAGGCAGCAAGCTGGATTCTCTGTTGGACCATAGCATTTTCCTGCACTTTCACATGTTGGGGCCTAGATTTTACCTTTTTCTCCCAGACTGGTGTTTTCCCACAATTGCCTTATGAATTCAGTTTATTCATAATTTAATTATTCATTGGTTTGGGAGGAAGTATATCCATAGGTTAAGGCAGTTATATATTCTGGTTTGATTCCATGATTGGTTTCCAGTGGTATCTACTCCAGGAATAGTTCTTTCAGGTGTTATGCTGCAATGAGGATAAAATCACATCACTTTATGCCAGGTTTTGAGCCATAATGAAAACTGTGGAAGTCCTTAGAATAAACAAGAGATGAAAGATGCGTCAAAGAAATCTGTAACGGGGCTGAATGGCAGAATCCTAAAACATAACTTTGCTTTTATTTTTCTTCAGTTGCAGGAATGGCAATGACCTTGAACTGTGAACTGAATCATGTGAACCCCTTCCCCATCACTATTAAGAACATTATTAATTCAGAGGCTGGCAACTGGGACCTCATTGTACTAGGAGATATGTTTTATGATGAAGAACTTGCTGATGGGCTGCATGACTGGCTGAGGAAATGCATCACGACACAGCAAACCGAAGTACTGATTGGTGACCCTGGCAGGCACCAGTTTTCAAGCCACAGAATTCACAGCCAGTTGCACAAAGTTATAGAATATTCACTTCCCGAGTACACCAGACGAGAAAACAACGGATTAACATCAAGTATTGTCTGGAGTTATCAGCCCTCAAATAGCTCAGAAAACTGTTGAAGCTGGCTTTCTAATGAATTTTGTCTCACCTGGTTGGCTTTTTTTGTAAGTATGTACAACGAAGATGGGAATTAATCACAGAACACATCTGTTGATGCGAAGTAGATTGCTGTACTGATTTCAATCATGCTCGCTGAGGTTTTTGTTCCATTTGACCTAAAAAACTACATGCAAACGTATTCAGAGAGGCCTGCACTGAAGTGCAAATCCAAAGACAAGTTACATGTAAGGGTTTGCATGCTTGATGGTTTTTTTCATGTATATTCTTGTCTTGCTCTCTGACGCTCTTGCGACATGTTCTGGACGTCCAGCACATGGCTGCGGGGAGAAGGCAGTGGCTGAAAGACATGCTTTCACAGACTCTTGCAGTTCATTTACAGAGAAAATTACTGCTGTTCTTCATAAAACTCTCCGCTAGATTATTAGCTCATACTATGCTCAACTTAAAGTGCCTTGCTCTTTTTCTGGATGTCTCTTCTGAATGTCAAAGTAACTACTTTGAATCTTTCCCTTCCTCTCTGTAATAAAAATTTACCCACCCTTGAAGCTGGCAGAGTGATCATTTAGGAGTTGCACACAAATCTAGACGGTTTTAGTAGGTGGCAAGTGACTAAAGCACAACAGCTATAGGGTAACACAATTCCCTAGAGAGCAGGGTCAAATGAGCTACACTCCCTAACTCTGCAGGGCTAAAAAAGGCAATCTCTCACCATGAAAAGCTGGTCAGTGATAAAGAAATCTTTCCTTCCATGATGTTTCTGGACACCAGGTAACTGCATAGAGGGAATAAAAGCTGGATAATAAATTTTCTCTCCTCCTGAGGAGATTGCAGACAACCACCTCCAGAATCATTCTCAGCTCTGTCTGTCAAAGTAAGAACCCTCTGCTAGGTAAATGAAAGGAAAAAGAAAAAAAAAAAGATCCACAGGTAAGAAGTTGTAAACACAGCCACTTGAAGAAGAAGACAGTGTTTTCAGAGCAGTCTTGCAGAACTGTAACCTTTAGCAGTTAACTACCAAACAAGCAGTGATGGGATACTCATAACTACAAAATGGAATACAGCTATCCAAATATCAGGTCACATGGTAGAAGCTTGTAACTGTGAACAGGTATGGGGTATGCACTCAGAAAACCATAGTAGGAGGTTTAGCAGCACATGCAGATTTACTTGGTCATAAAATATAATTTAACGAGGTTTCAGAACTATCCAAACGGAAGACTCACAAACTTTAATCTTCAGAACAATATGTGAATATTCTGTAGTACCCATCCAACAATTGTTACAACTATAACAATATCCAAACAATACAGAATATGAAGTGCTAAGTGTATACACAATGTTCTTCCACTTTGTCCCACACTTGTAAACATTTGTTGAAAATGACTGTGATTTAACCTGAATCAAAAAATATTCCAGTAGAGTTATGCTAGTAATAAACACATAGGAGAGCAGACCCGAACTCTGACAGTGAAAGATTTAACGTGACTTACACTCAACTTTCAAAGCTAGAAATACAGTGTTAATTCATTGCAGTAGTGTACAGATTTTTAAGCACGAGGTGAGGATATACCACTAGGCTACACATTCAGAAGAGGCTACAGAAGATGGTAAATTACATGCAGATTTAGGGACAGAGTGTAAGATGCGTTTGCCCTCAGCATTACAAATCCAAGGTTACATCAGCAAGGGGAAGAAAGAGAACTTTCCCAGTGAAGGTAGTAATAGCACTGTCCCACAGGCAGATTTTTTTTTTATGTATCCTTTGCTGTTACAGATTTTGGTGATTTTCAACCTTTAGCTGCTTTACATTGTCTTCTTTCTGGATGTAGCACTTGAGATGAGAGTCTGGTGACCATCAGTGCACTATGTTATAGTTGCATGTCTCACAGTAACAGACTGAGGGAACTGGACTTGCTCGGCTTGGAAAGCAGAAGGCTTCAAGGGACCTATGAGCAGCCTGGCCTTAACTACAAGGAGGTTGTCAGGATGGCAGCCAAGCTTTTCCAGTGAGAAAGAGTTTAAGTTAAGCAAAACATGGTCAAATAGGATAGAAAGAAAACTTTTCTCCACCATGAGTACAGTCAAGCACTGGAACAAGTTGCCTCAAAAGATTGTGAAGGCTCGATCATCTTCAGTTTTTCAAGACTCGTCTGGATAAAGCCCTGACTAAGCTGGTCTGAGCTCTAAGCTGGTGCTGCTTTGGGCAGAAAAAATTAGACTAGAAACCTCCTGAGGCCCCTTCCTTCTTGAATTAGCTTAGAATTCTACTTAGTGCTTAAGTGGCACCCTTCCTGATCCTTATCCTTTACTTACCTGACACAATAACTGAGCGTGTCACTGCTCCTGCCTAATCAGCTAGATGGATAGATATGAAAAATAGTGCAAAACAAATTTATTGCCAACTCACGTCCAAGAGCTCAAAGGTACAGTGGGCCCTGAACGATAACAGGGATTCCATAGAGCAAAACAATAAACTACTCTACAGCCAAAAAAAAGGGAATAAAAAGTGCTTGATAAGGTTCTTAGGCCTCTATCTGGTCCCAGCATTTGCTGCAATTATAACCTTCAGACACTAGTTGCTAATGTAGCAAACCCAACTTCCGTTTGCAGGAATGGTCTGTACTGGTGCAGCTATACCAGTAGGTATCACAGGAACACATCTATCACTGGACTGAGTCACGGTACTGCAGGCAACAGGAGTTAGGGATTTACACATGGACTTGTTCTTCCATAAACCATAAAATCAACAGAAGAACAGCGCTTACCGTCAGGCATCAAAACATCCTTTAACACTACTGGATACAACACATGTATCTTCCATGCAATACGACCTGCGCTTTAAATAGGTTAGTAGAAGACTAGTTTATTTCTGCAACATATAAAATAAGCGTGGCTATGACAAGTCTTAAATTACTACGTAATCATACTCCTTTTGGTTACCTAAACCCATGGGTTTCTGAGTGTCAGACCCAGGTAAGACCACTCTAGCGAAACCCTGATACTTCCAGAGTATCAATGCAGTGCGCAACCTGTCCTATATAATACTAACATTTTAAAATGTTTAATGTAGAAGCCATAGAAGTCTTACTAGAGATCATGCTGTTTCAAGAAAGTCTATGAACATGATTTATAATTGCGGTAAGACCACTGGTCTACAGGCATTCTACAGTTCTAAATATTTTTTTTCTTTAATATGATTACAATTGAACAATATATCAATGACTGTTATTTTCAGCTTCTGGGGGCCACTGGAGATATAACAAACCATATATAGGAGAACAGATACTCTGGTGAACTCTACCATCCTGAGATTTATGTACTCAGACACTAAATTTGGTCCTATTTCACCCACAGCTATGCTTATGAAGACCAGTGTTTTGTTCCCTCAGAGGATTTTCATGCAGGAACACAGGCAAAAGCCAGAGCAATTAAGTATTTCCTGTATACAAGATTATTTTATTGGTCATAACTACTACTCTGAAATTTGTTAAGTCACCATGACACTTTCAAAGCAAGTTTCTGTTTACATGTTCACAGACAGTACTTTTAGATGTGTAAAAATCTGGCAAGTATTTGTTGGTAAATAAACCAGAAATCTGCAGCATTAGTAACATCAAAAGAAAGGTACCTACAGTTCTTCTTCCAGACCTAACAGAAGTACACGGTGAAGAGAGACTGTCTGTTACTACTAAAAAGACATTTCCGTTGCTGTTAACGCCACCTCCATTCACCAGTTCTGTCTTGTTGACTTTTGTCAGATTAAAGTACCAATGCTACAGACGCTTCTGTGTTGAGTGTCAATACTGTGTCTGAACGTGGTACTTTTAGCTGTGGACTACAACCTCAGAACACAGACTCACCTAAATTGGGTTTGCACATGTAGCTAAGATGCTAAAACATGCTAAGTAGTAGCCAAATCTGATACTTCAAGGAGCGATAACAGTCTAATATAATAATAAAGTAAGGCAACGCGATGCAAAGACAGACAAGACTCTAGGAGAAGACAATGGGGAAGCCCAGACTCACAGGCAAGGACTGGAATGGCGATGGAGACCTCTCGTGGGAGCAAGGAGGGAAGCGTTCTGGCATTACAAGTCACCAGCGATTTCTCCAAGATGTTTGTTTTCTGAAAGAGCTCTCCCATCTGTAAACTTTACACTCATACGTATAGGATAAATAATCAGTAAACAGTCCATGTTACTTGCTTGATTTTGTTTGATATGACTAGCTGCTCTAAAACATCTTGGGAACGATCTGAAAAATGCCAAGGAATTTACTGTTATTCATTCAGAAATGTTTAGAAATCAGGTAAGCAGCAAAACAATTCAATTACATATCTGTATTTATGCTTATCCTGCAATTACAATATCACACTTCAGATATTCCTGTAGTAACTCAAACCCCCTCAGTTCTTTCTCCAGTCACATAACTGTAAAGTACCACCAACCAACTAAACTTAAAAAAAAACGAAGATAGATTATAACCTCTCCTAAGCTCTGTGGTTTGTTTTTTTCTGGCTGACCAGTCTTATTCCATTCCGATGTATTCTGAAAGGATGTTGTTCGATACTTTTAGAATAGAGTAGGGGCTTAAATGTTAACATATTTTTCTGAAGCCTTATCACCAACCTGGGGTCTTCATCAGCACACTGAGGGGGAAAAAAAAAAGAAAAAAACCCCAAAAAACGAATTTCAACACAACAAAAAAATCCCCCTCTGAAGGTTGTCATGTTTCAAAACAAAACTTTAACCTTGCTTTAAAAATCTTAATGTGTGATTATTATTTTAGCTAGTAAGTTATTACTTGTTTGGGATTATTTATAAAATACAGTGTGCTTTTCCCTAGGGCAAGAAGATACTATCAGGAAACAATTACTCTTCTTACTCCCGATGTGATTTGACCTACCTGTTATCAACGGGCATCCATGGAACAGGAAAATGTGGATCTTCGGACAACAAGTAAGGACTGCTTCCACAGCAACATCGGTCAGATTCACACAGCGTACCATGTGGATTTCCTGTTACGAAAACAGTAGTAACAAAAGCCTGTCAGAGCATCCATAGTTTCAGAGTCAGAGCTTTCCTTTCACCCACCCATTCTCAGAGATCCCCACTCAGGAGAAATTATGACCTCCTCTGGGCACTGACCCCATATGTGCACCTGTACACAGCTGCCTTCGGAAAAAAGACAACAGCTTTTCTACGAAGAGTCAAAACTAAAACCAGAAACCTGAGTTTTCCCAAAACACACCTATCATTCAAGACAACTGAAAAAACTCTTCAATGAGATTCTATGGTGTTTGAGTTCCATCTGTTTTCCGATATAGGAGACACGTTCTCCTAGTAATTCGCTGTCCACGAGGACAGAACCCAAACTGAATTCTGGGGTTTCCCAAAACAGGCAGGATTCATGAGTCTCTGTTGAAGTTCCTTGTCTATATCTATATCTATATCATAAAAAGTCCAAGAAGTTCTTCCAAGACTGAACTAAAAGCTGTTCTCTTCTTGATTTCTGAACAGCTGTAAAACTAGAATCTGATATATTTATTAGAGGAAGAATGAATTCAGAATAAATTAACAGATCGTTACCAACCTTTTTCTTTCCTCTAAACTGCCTTCATATCAGTAAATATAAAATACCAGAAAAAAACACAGAAGAGAAAAAAATCTAATGAAAATTTGATGTGGGAAAATATACTTTTGGGTATCTTGGGGTAAAAATAAAGAGGCTCATTGTTTTATTGTTAAAGAATGTCTTTCCAAATGATAAAATCCAAGGATCTTGAAAAAGCACAGAAATGAAAGGAATCTTTTGTAAAAAACGCAACTTTGTACAGAATGATGACACAGAAAACAAGAACTGCATTCAGAGAAGCAAGATATACAAAAGCTGATATACGTACAGTTTTTAGCTTATTTCTGTAAGTGGAATACTAAACCTGAATGCCTTTGAAAGAAGTGAACAGATTTATAAATCTGCCTGCTTTTCACTGTGTTCCTGACATAAGATCACTGTCTATATATTTGCACTTTGATGACATGAAACAGGAGTATGAGGATTGTGGTATGGAC
>NW_009716785.1:10775-11460 GCF_000703405.1 Apaloderma vittatum | reverse complement strand
AAGAGTTACACCAAAGAAGAGATTGTAGCAAATACTCCGTATTCTCCACTAAATTTTTTTTTTTTACTTACTGCTTGTAAACCAAGAGACTTACACCACTTTAGCTACAGAGTCTAGCTGGAGGCCTCTGTCTAGTGGAGTCCCTCAGGTGTCAGTGCTGTTCAATATATTCATCAGTGACCTGGATGAGGGATTAGAGAGCACTGTCAGCAAGTTTGCCGACGACACAAAACTGGGTGGAGTGGGTGACACACCAGAAAGCTGTGCTGCCATTCAGAGAGACCTAGAGAGGCTGGAGAGTTGGGTGGGGAGAAATTTTATGAAATACAACAAGGGCAAGTGTAGAGTTTTGCACCTGGGAAAGAACAACCCCAAGTACCAGTATAGGTTGGGGATTGACTGGTCGGAGAGCAGCGTAGGGGAAAGGGACCTGGGGGTTCTGGTGGACAGCAGGATGCCCATGAGCCAGCAATGTGCCCTCATGGCCAAGAAGGCCAATGGCATCCTGAGGTGTATTAGAAGGGTCGAGAGAGGTCCTCCTGCCCCTCTACTCTCCCCTGGTGAGGCCACATCTGGAATCTTGTGTCCAGTTCTGGGCCCCTCAGCTCAAGAGAGACAGGGAACTGCTTGGGAGAGTCCAGCGCAGAGCCACAAAGATGATGAAGGGAGTGGAACATCTCCCTTA
>NW_009716785.1:0-10539 GCF_000703405.1 Apaloderma vittatum | reverse complement strand
AGGGAGGTTGTGGAGTCTCCTTCTTTGGAGACTTTCAAAACCTGCCTGGACGTGTTCTTGTGTGATCTTCTGCAGGTGATCCTGCTCTGGCAGGGGGGCTGGACTAGATGATCTTTTTTTTGAGGTCCCTTCCAACCCCTGACATTCTGTGAACACAACTTTTGATTTTAAAGTTGTCATTCCACACAAAAACATTAAATTTTGCCTTATTAAAACAGCAAACTTCTCCCCCCCCAAAAAAACAATCTCAAAAAACAAATGCAAAAGCACTTTCTTAAAAGTGGAAATGAGTTCTGAGCATGACTGAAATCTCTCATTAGTTCTTTGCTTTCTCAAACACTTATAGATGAAGCAGGTCTTATGTAAACTATCTACTTCTTTCTGATCCACAGGGATCCATGCGCAGCACATAAAATAAAGCCTGTGAACTTTCAAACAAATAGTAACTACAGCAATGTGATCAGGAAAAAACAAAGGCAACATTTTTTAAGCTGTCAATTTTTATTAAAAATAAATGCAACTGCATTTTGTTGGTTTGGAAAATAATAATTTCATCTTGTGCCACAAGACTTATCAATACTAAAAAGATTGTCCAAAATAGCCAAAATCAGATGGGAAAAACCCTAAAATCAAATCCAACTGTTTACCTTTCAAATAAACCAAACAGTTCTATTTTTTCCAGGTTATTACTACTGTCAATTGACCCAGGTATTTTGTTTAGGGTTGTTTTTTTATTAAACACCATAAACTACCAAAAGTGTAATTTGTTTCCCATCTTAGCTTCTAGAATAATAGCCTGGATTCAGAACTAACCTTTACAAAAGACATTCTTTACAACAAGAAATGTACTACACGGAAAAGGAGAAGACTGTTTATAGTAAGAGGTATGGGATCCAACAGGGTAGGTTTAGACTGGACATTAGGAAAAAAATTTTCACACAAAGAGTAGTCAGACATTGGAACAGGCTGCCCAGGGAGGTGGTTGAGTCACCATCCCTGGAGGTGTTTAAAGGTTGTTTAGATGTGGTCGTGGGGGCTATGATTTAGCGAAGGGCTTTGCAGAGGAGAGTTAGTGGTTGGACTCAATGATCCCAGGGGTCTTTTCCAACCTGAATGATTCTATGATTCTACACCTCCTCTCCAGCATTTTATCAGTGTCTCGGCACCTAAAGAATCTTTATGCAAAGACAACTTCATTTTCACAGTTCTTTTCTTTAGAGATTGACCTTTGCAGAGATGCTGATTTCTTAAATCCATGTTATTATCTACATTACAAATTCTGCCTCAGTGAAGTAACTCCAAGAAGTCAAGGAAAATCAAGAAGTAACTCCAAAGAAGTCAAGGAAAAAAGTTAAGAATTCATTTGTATTTATTATACAGCTCTCTAAAACAACCTGAGTTAAGACAAGCATACTAGACTCAACAGAATAAAACTCATTTTGAAAAGACAGAAGTTCTCAAAAAGCTGGTCTAGGGCACTGCTGTAGAGATAGAAAATAATTCATAACCAAAAGTGTGTACACAAGCAAAGCCAAACGTCAGTCAATAAAAATCATCCCTCAGAAGTAATACTGATAATAATAATTTAACAAAAGCAAATATCTGCTTTTTTTCTTTGTTATTAGGTTAAGTTACCTTTAAATTCTTCGAACACGTTCCACTCACTAGTGCTACAACGCCATCATCTGTTACCTAGAGATAAAAACATGTTATTAACACAATGAATTAAAGCTAGATTTTTTTTTCAAACACAGCTATTTCTGGGGGAAAAAATAAATTAATTTATTCACTCCCTGTAGTCACTGAATACAGCTAACATTATAGCGTTTTCTTCCCAACTAAGCTCACTGAAAAAATTATCCAAGTATGTTTTTTTCAGTCTGTTAAACACTGTTGCATTTTACTGCCATGTGATCCTCCTGCCTGGCTTTCTACCAGGATGTTTGCAGCTGTGTAACTGCTATTTCTGCTGCTTCCTTCCCTCACATTGTTACTGGTCAGAACACGGTACTTAGAAATTAAAAGGTTTAAAGCACTTCTGCTCTACCTAGACAAATTTTCCTCCAGCCTTCACAACTGCTGGAGATGCTCCTGAAGGATGTTTCTTGGGTTGGGGGGGGGAAAAAAAAGTAATTATAGAAGTCTTTCATTGGCTGTCTTAATTTTATGTAACTTGAAGCAGACCAGTCATATAAGACAAAATTTCTGGAAGGCTGAAATAAGGTTTTCCTGGAGCCTTTTCCTCTCCAAGTTGAACAATCCCAACTCTCTCAGCCTGTCCTCATAGCAGAAGTGCTCCAGTCCTTTGATCACTTTTGTGGACCCCCTGGGAATCCTCTCCAACAGGTCCATGTCCTTCTTATGCTGAGGGCTCCAGAGCTGAACATACTACTCCAGGTGAGGTCTCACCAGAGGAGAGCAGAGAGGCACAATCACCTCTCTCGATCTGCTGGTCACACTGCTGGTCCAGGTTTGTTTTGATGACATGGAGGATAAGGGACGCAGGCTGTCAAATCTTCATCACTTTACTCAAGTTGGTCTTAGATCAGTCACCACACAGTGATTTTGGATGTGCTGTTTTATATCCTTTGGGAACTGACAGCGATTGCTCTCCTGGACTGGACTGCCCGGTTGGTGCGTGAACACTGAAGAGATCATCCGAATGGTACTGTCTCGATGCTTGCAAGTCTATGGTTACGACCGCATGTTGTGCTAATTGGCCTGGGAAGGGGAATCCCACAGGAAAGGACACAGGCACCAACAGGAGGATAAGCTTATTTTACTGTCTACTTCAAAGTACTACAAGAATAAGGCAAGGCAAGCTTATTATACTCTAGTTTTAAGCAGGAAGGAGAACAAGCAGAGTAACACACCTAATCATTACTATATGCAGTTAGCGATAATTATTAAGAAAGATCCACACCAATTGCCCTAATATCATCATCCAAATCCGCAGTCGCTGGGGAGCCCTGTTGCAGTGAGGATTCTGGAGAACCATCTGGGCAATTGGGAAGTCCAGTGCAGCGCATCCACTCATAGGTGAGGTCTCCAAAGTCACTGCAAGAGGATCCAGCTTTTATACTATTAAATAAACAACCTTACATAACTTTGAACGCGGGAACATCTGGTGTTGTTCGCCCCATTGGATTCCTCCCACGTCTTGGCCAGGGCTAAAGGAAGAATACAAGGGAGTCTCCCTATCTATTTTGGGCCTTAATCACAGATTTCTCACCAAAGCCAGGCCTCTGGTCTCACGGTCTTGTAATATACTTCTAACAACACAAGAGCCAGTTAGTTTCCCAGCCTTGCACCTGGCCTTTAGCTAAAGAAAGATCCCCCTGCTGGTTCTCACCATGCATGTAGTCTTACAGCAAAGCTTTTACAGATGGGCACTAGAATATATATCCATATATGCTAAAACAGATTATCAATACATTACATATGTGATTAATACTACATAGTGTGGGGTTGTGAGGTTCATCTATAGGTCAACTTCAGTTCAAGGCCTATGATTCAGGCCCTAGCGCTACATCATCTAAGACTATGAAACCAGTTTTGTATTAAAGTCCGCTCACTTCCCTGTACGAGCTCACAGTAACCACTGCTATATTACTATTACTGCATTGCTGTTACACCTTGAACAAAGATTCGAGGTGGAAAACCCTCCTCGTACCTCTGAAGTGTTTGATTTTTGCTTGCTTGAGCCTTGACCAAAGGCTCCACTGTAGCTCTGTAGTGCGAAATTAACAACTTGGAAACTTTCTATGGTAAGAAAACCCTAAGTTTTGTTACTAGTAGGCCTTGGTGAGTTTTGCAATTAAAACTGGCTAGGACTAGTTTGGGACCATGTAGTAATCAAATTTAAGTTTTAAGGAGCTAATGAATAACTAATTACCATTTTAATTAATCACCATTTTAATTAAAGAAGTTTATTGACTTATATTAGGATAAGGAATATAAAACCTTAAAAAAAAAAAACACCTTACTTATGCTAAGAAACAGTGTGTAGGCCTTGGCTAGAAGTACAGCTGATATGAGTTGTGAAACTGATAGGGAATGTTCTATGCTTGTCTCTCTGGAGATGTTTTGTGTCTGCTTCCCTACCTCCCTGGAATGTTCTGAACTTACCTCCCTATCTTTTTATCTTACGTTTTGTGATAGTAACATAGAAACATCGCATATCTCACCTCAATTTGTATATCAGCAGTTGTAATCAATAGAATAACCAATAATCGTATTGATATAAGAATATTAATAAGGGCTAAACCAATCATTGTAAATGTCAAAATTAATAGTGGGCATAGTATGCATGTTTATGTTAAAATATGTTAAAGTATGTTAAAGATCATGACTTTGCACAAAAAGTGTATAAATAGGCTGAATTTTGGTGATGTATTCAAAGCATTGGGTGAATCCCGGGCTTCCCAGTGCTGCAATAAAGAAGTGCCTGCTTATCTACGTGTAGGTAAGTTCTGTCGTTTTTGCGACCTTCCCTTTGAATATCTAAACAACCAGATCATGGAGAAGGGGAGCTGAGCCATCTGGGATGACCCACCATGCCATGACTCAAGGGGGAGTTCAACTAGAGGACACCAAGAAAACAACCACTAGAGGGTCTCAAAGACCACCAGAGGACCCCAAAAGACCACCAACCCATTTAGCAGTGCATGCCCAAAAGGGTGGACACTATGCAAAAAATTTCTAGGAAATAATTTGAATGGCAATTTCAGCAAATACAATGAATATGTATGCATCAGAAGAACATAAGCTTTGCTTACTGTAGATAATGGTGTGCACACCTTATAAGAGGAATTATCCTCCATGCATCCAGCACTGCAATTAAGAATGCTTGCTTTCTAAAACTCCAAAATTGAGTCTTAGAGAGTTTCTTTGACGGTCTTTTTCGGTATCAGTTGCAGCATTGTTTCCTGCTCTACTGAATATCTATATGTGTATTCTCTGTACATATCTGCCCATCCTCAGCAAGGGATGCACTCTTATATCAGGGATAAACTGCCTACAGTTAGCACCAAGTCACAAATATATCAGCCTCTTGGTACAGGCCCATAATCACCAAACTCTGGATATATCTCTAGCAAAGGCTTGCATAGCCCAACACTGGCATCAAGTCCGTTAGCAACCCAGTTCCCTTCTACATGAGAAGCACCTGGACAGATAAAACAGCTAACCCACAACGCTCCTGCTTCTGCCAACACATTTGGAAGAGAACTAAACCGTCCCACACCCTGCATAATGAACTCTTGCAGTCTGCACAGCCCTTTCAGGCAAGGTTCTTCCTGCAATTATTTGCTGTACATCAAGTCAATGAACATTAAAGAGGAATTGTACTGTTTAACTAGTGCAGAGATTTGGACACTTGACCCTGGGTTTCTACCCGATAATGTTGCTGGGGCTTAGAGTACACTAGAAGTAGAGCAGTAAGTACAGGCTGGGCCTAGCTTTAGGTGGGGCTTAACTCCTCGGAATGGTAACATAAACCTACTGAGAAGTAAACATAACTAGATTTCTTACACCGTCCTGGGCCAGTGTAGCAGCCTTGTACAGGACAAACTTCCACTCATGTTCTCTGTGTGCATACAAAGGACACAGAGCTGCATCTCCTTCTTACTTCACTTCTTCCCTTGCCTCACCTACCCCATTTCTTGTTATTATGCACCACATGTATATCTTCCACTTATTGTACTTCACCTCTGCAGTCACTACATGAAGCTGTTTATAAAATGGCTACATCACCTCGAGGCGTTTGTCTGCTCTGTGGTCTAGCTCACATATGTTGCTTTGTTTCTGAGAGGGAGCTGTGCCTTTCTTTGCAGGTTCATTTATTTTCAGTGTTCTCACTGTTTTTCATACAACTTTGCCAGTCCCACTTGGTATTTTTACTACGCATTCTGACACTCAAACACAAGAATATGGCTAAGCCTTGAAATCTCTGCAGGCATGAGTCATCCACAGTTTCTGCGCTTCATAAACTTATTTCATTTATATCTAGTGTATGTTTCCATTTATTTTCAGTCAAATGAAACTCAGAATTCTAATGTATTCCCACCATATGATTATCAAAAAGGAATAAAAAAAAGTGAAAACATTTAGTTACTCAAGAAACTTTAATCTCACTTAAAACATATATAGGTAAACTTAGCTATTTCCTGTAAAAGCAGAAAGAGGCAAGGGAATAAAAAAAGTAATAAAATAAGTTTGAAGAAATAAAGTTAAATGATAATAATAAAAATTAGCAAAGAAAACGTTAAAATTACTTTTGATGCTCTACTTCCAGAAAAACAGAAAGAAAAAGAAAAAGCATCTAAAATAAAGATCTGCTACATGTTTTCCAGATTTGACACTTCATTATGAATGCTCTGTGTCTGACTCACATTCAGCATCAACATTCACTGTCACAGTCAGCTGAACACTATGGTTACTGCAGAAAACCCTTTTCCATCCATCACTTACTGTAATTATCAAGCATGTCACAGTATTGCTGTTGCAGCTGATTTTCCCCTTCCCATGCTAAAAACTCTTACAGCCTTTTTTCTGCCCTTTCTGACATTTCAAATGTCATTCCTTTCTGTGTTGACTCCGTAACACAACACTGGCAAGCCATTCAGAAAGCTCCCTCCAGAACTAGAACTAATGATGAACTGCTTACTTATGCTAGGGGCTTATATTATCTGACATTCTATATTATTATTATTTTTCAGGTCAGTTTGTCCTAACTGAAAGCAGAAAATAATCTGCCCAAAATTCTACTTTCTTTACATGAAGTAATTTTGATTACTCCACAACTTGAAGAAAACGAATGCACTAAAGATACTGAAAAAAAATCTCCAGCATTAGGTAGATTCTAACAAAAGTTTTAATTTGGTCTGTAATACATGCTGTAATACCAAAATGTCTATTTTTGGATTACCAAGATGCAAAATATGTCTTTCCTTTTCCTTGAGAGGAGGAAATTGGAAGTCAGTTGTGGTCCGCAGTCCCATCAATAGCAGAGATAAAAAGATTCCCTTTCAATTTTATCAAGACAATCTTTAAAAATAAACAAAAGTCAATTAGCCAATTGCCACCATAGTTACCTGAGTAGATGAAAAGTCCACACTGTGAAGAAATTTGCAGTTTTCTCCTAGTGCCTGCAGAGATGCATCCATGATGCCTGAACAGCCACCCAAGTTCACTATTTGTAGGAACTGGCAGTTGACTGCAAGGGCAAGAACTCCACTGTCAGTTATATTGCAGCACCTTTTAAAAGATGCCTCACGCAAGTAAGGACAGGATAAGGCCAGCGCTATAACACCTGCCAAAGAAACAGAGTAATATAAAGAACAGTTCATTTTTTAACATAACCACCATGCTGAATCCAATATGCTGTCCCCTGGTCACCGGCTGTTCAACTTTCATCTTGTGCCATGGCAGCCCTATGTTTCCTGTGAAAGGAAATAATTTTGTGGATAGTTTCTTTTAATTCAAGGAGGAGAAAAAGAAAACAATAATGAACAATGCTAGAGTTGATAAAAATTTCTAAATGCTGAACTCGCTTCCATACTGCAGAGGGATACCTGAAGGACATAATATACATGAGGCACCACCTCAGTGAGTGCGTGAAAAAAAGTCACTGGCTTGAAAACAGACTGATGGTTGTGCCACGTCCTACTGAGGGCACAGTGAATATCAGGCAAGAAGTAAAGTAAGAGGTCATGTCCGAGGTCAATTTAAGACATCAAAACGATAGTTCAGAAGCAGGACAGGAACAAGGTACAGCTACAACACAGCTCAGGTTAGGACTGAAGGTCCAAAGGCAGCTGGTGCAGATGAGCAAGGCAGGTGAGACCAGTCACGGCCATTAGGGTCTGCTGGTGCCCTGTGTTGGTGTTGCAGTTAGTAACAATCAAAGTATTTGCACAGAAGTGTCAGGAGGTTGCCCATAAAATAAAAATACATAAACTACAGATGCAAGTTGTGAAAAGAATTTATTTTGAGGATGATGGAAACACGATTACAGCAGTATAGAAAATTACATCACTTCTGGATAGATAGAAATAAAAGTTGAATGTCATTAAGATATGTTACTAGCGAAAACTTCAAAGAAACATGGATAAAATAGTACTTGCTTGGGTCAGAACTACTTTGCAAAGAATGATAGAAAAGACAGTAGGAATACCTGAATTTGACAGAGAAGTAAGTACTACTGGATAGCGTATTAAAGGACACGAAACATTCCAAGTACAACCTACAGAGCAAATGTTTCCTCGTTGTAACAGGGCTCAGGTATTTTTGGATGAGGTAGCCAACAGGTTTCTTAAAAAAATCCAAACAAATTAAAAACCCCCACAACCCCATCCAAGCAAACCAACCAAAAAACTCACACCTGCTACTGAATTAATAAAAGTTAACATTGCAAATATACAGAAGGGGCTCTAGGCTTAGCTGGTACCTTAAGAACTGTACTAGAAACCAGTGGACAGACGAAAGCACAGAGGGCAGATGATTGCAAACTATATCTAAGGGGTCAAAAAGTATAACAATGAGGAGACAATGAAAATGGATAAGATCAATTTTTAAAAGTACAACCAACTAAGTAAAAAGATAAATGTATTACTATACAGCAGTGATAAAATACAAACCGATCTAAAGTACGGTATATATCAGCTCAATACTAAATTCATATTTTGCCTCCATTTTCTACAAGGATGACTGAATGGTGGAATAAAGGAATAAGTATAACCAAAAGACAAAATAAAACTTGTGGGAAATAAAACTCAGTAAGCTTAATTCTTTTAAGCTAATAGCTCCTGAAACAACTTCAAACTGGAAGTTACAAGTAACACCTGAAATCCTGAAGTTTGAAAGCAATGCAAATCTTTTAAGTCAGAGAAAATGTTATAAGCTTATTTAATAAGAAATACTTCCCCCCGTCTTTTAAATGTAATTTAGGATATTACAAGACAAAAACTTCAACCCCAGCGGTACTGTGAAGGCTCTGAAACAAGTTTTGAGGAAGGAGTAGCTAAGATGACGTGAGAAATATTTTCAAACGTAGCATAGTTTTAGGTGAAACTTAGCATGAGAGTAACCCAATAGCTTTCACTCACAAGATAATCAGTACTCTAGGCCTGTTAATTTACACTACTGTAGTGAATCTCAATTAGCATTGATGTGGAATTGGGGATTTTTTTAAAGTCATACTTACCACAAAGTATTTTTTTTTAAATTTACTCTAACAAGAAAAACAAAACAGAAATAAGATCCCAGTTATCTGTGCACAGATAACATACCTTCTGAAGTGATTCCCAATCTGGGGTTTTTGCAAGAATTTAAGTTGATTTTTTTCAGTTGCTTGCAGTTATAAAGCTGCAACAATGCATTATCTGAAATATCACATCCTTGGAGGTCTAGAGACTCTACAGCTGGATGCAATACCTGTAATGAAAACCTATAATTTCAGTCAAACTCTACTATATCATAGAACACGCATATTTTTATCTAAAATACTTGTAATATTACGCATTACATGGAACTTTTAAAAATATTCACTGGAGGATGGGGTTACCAGTCCTAGGAACTAAAAACTCAAAAAGAAAATACGGTACATTTGCCGCAACAGTTCATCTCCTACAGTGTGAACATTCAGTTTCTGTGATCACATCTAGAGTGGCAGCACAGTAACACAACTATTTAAACAGTGGAAGTACTATTTTGATGGTACAGCTGTCAACACTTGTGCTTCTGCTGGCATAGATACGTTCACCAAGAATAACACTCTCAGACTTACTAGAACAACTTTGATGGCAGAAAGGCGACGTGTAAAAAAATACTGATGGTGATGCAAACTTAAATATGCTGAATATTTGGAGGATATTTTGCCCCAGAGTATTTTTCTCACCTACACACACTTTTTCTCATGAACAAACAATTTCATTATCAAACAGTCATTAAAAAGAGGCTCTTTCACTCCTCTTCCCCAAGAGGACATTTATGAAATTAAGATCCAAAGCAACAGAAAGTATCAGATTTTAGTAACAATAGCTATATAACTTATCTCTAATTTAATTTTTAAGTATTCTCACTACTTTGTAATAAATACTGTTTATAGCCCCTTCTTGTGCAAACAATCTATACCTCTGCTGAGCTGTCCTTCAGATCCAAGAGGCAAGCTTTTCACATTACTTTATATTACTCCCTTCAGCTTGTAATTCCCTTCCTTACCTCGCACCCAGTAAATTTCCATACACAAGCAAAGATAACAACATAGTGACAGGCTTGTTAAAGGCCTACTCCTTTCCCAGGCTCACAATTCTAACAGGTACAATAAAGATATTAAAAGGAATACTGCTTTTCCCTTTCTTCAAACGTATAAGAGGCCACAATCTACTGACAAAGTCAAATAAGCCTTTGGAAAAAAAATAAAGCAAAAACTTTTAGTAGATTACAACTGCAACCTTTCTGCAAAATGAATAGCAGACCTCAGACAGCTTTGACAGCTTTTTCTTCCCAAATGCTGTATTGGGTTGGCCTGGCCGGATT
>NW_009716784.1:3456-19503 GCF_000703405.1 Apaloderma vittatum | reverse complement strand
CGGGGGGTGCAGGGGCACGTGCTGGTGGATTCTGGCTGGGGCAACGCAGTGCTACACCAGGGACTTCCCCTCCGGTGTGGGTCCCTCAGGAACACCAAGCCACCAGGCACGGGCAGAGCCAGGCACAAACTGGTGAGCGAGAGGCTGTAAATCCTCCCCAGCTCCCGGACTGCAGGGCGCAGTGTGTGGGCTGAATTCCCCACTCTGAACTAGTTGATGTTTTTTGCCAAGCCCAACACCGCTCAGCAGAATGCTCCCGATTGCAGCGGGCAGTCACTGCCTGCTTGCTCTGCTCGGTTCCTAAAAGCCTTCCCGAGCCAAGCCTTCCACCCCTGTGCAGCATCCTTCTTGGGTTTACCTTTAAGAACCTTCACTTTAGTGTTGATCTGTTTTGTTATCAGGCTGTTGTTGCTGGTTCTCCAGGTGACCTGGCAAGTGTAGGTTCCGCTGTCAGACATCTCCAGGTCCAGGATGTGCAGAGACACATTTCCTGGTGTGTCCTTCTGGACACTGACCCTGTCCCTGTACTCTGACAGGAGAACATGGTCACCAGAGACATCCCTTCGAAAGACAGTGCCGGAACTGTGGTCATGTACCACCATCCATGTAAGCGTTTGCTGCACAAAGTCCTTCACGGGCACGTAGGCACATGGCAAGGTGGTAGGTCCCTTCCATGTGCCTTTGATCTCACTGGGACCAGTCAGGTCCAGAAAAGCTGCAGGAAGAATGGAGAAAATTTTTCGTTTAAAAAAAGCAATCACAGTGAAGGCAGCTCCTGGGAAGCGGTGCTGAGAGCATCAGCAGACGGAACCCACCCAATCAAAAGCGCGGGCAGCCAATGCGGACTATGAGGGATGATCTGTTCAGGCGTGTGCTAACAATAAAGCAATGTGGCATGAGGAGGACAGAGACAGGAGACCGCTGAAATGCTCAGGGCACCAACATGTGCCGCGCATTGGGCCTGGATCGTGCTCTGCCTGGTGCTTACCTGTCGGGAGCTAACACTGGGCAGAGGCACAGGAGCAGAGTCGGTGGTGGCTTGGACCAGCCAGAAGGGGTTCACAGCCCAGGTCGCGCAGGTCCCCGGTCACAGCTGCCTGCGTCCTGCCACCCCACAGCACCCTCAGGGCTTTCCTGGGAAGCACCACATGGGAACTGCTATCCTAGGGCTTTTTTCCTCCACTGCCCATTTGTTCTTCTGGATGCTGCTGCTTTTTCAGACTAAGCTGAATTTAAGCAACTTAAGCAACGGATCAGAGAAGTCTAAACCACCTTGAATTTTCCTGTAGGAAGGAGATCTGTTGTCTCTGTCCCAGCGTGTTTTTGTGCATCTTGGTGATGAACCTGTGCTTCCACGGAAACCTCCCCTTGCCTGGAAACATAAGAACTGACCAGACCCTTCCTGCTGGGCTGCTCGTTGTGCCTCACAAAACAACCATCACAGTGTCTGTGGGATCTTTGTACTCGAGGCACATGGGCAGCATTTCCATAGCCTTCACGCACCGTTGCGCTCGGTGACCTCTGGATTTGAAACACCCAAACACCTAGCCAGCAGCATGCAAAGACCTTGGCCTTTTTGCTATATTTCTCTTCCCGAAACAGAAGCACCCCTGTACAAGCACCCGCAGACACCCCAGTGCCAGGGTAGGCGCTGCCCGAGCAGGACACCTCCCCAAGGACTCACCGTCGCAGAGGAGGAGCGGGCTCAGGAGCACAGTTGCTCTCATCAGTGCTCTCATCCCTCCAGGGCTGCAGCTTCTCCCCATCGCAGTGAGCAGACCTGCTCTCTCCAGACAGGGGCTGTGTCAGGAACTCTTCCTTTTCTTCGCTCGCCTTGTTGTCAAGGGGCCAGAACAGCTGCTGATGGCTTCTGCTTCCTCTATTTCAGAAAAAAAGCATCTCAATGACTCACAGAGGTGTGGGCAGAAGTCCTAAGAGAGGGTGAAAAGAGGAAAGTTTAAGACCTTCTACTCTATTTCATATTTTGACTATATGGTTTTGCCCTTCTGCTTTTTAATTCCACTTTTTAAAAAAAGCTTCCTTTATTTCTTTTTATTCCTAAGTAACTATTTCTTCGTCTTTTCCTCCTTGCATTACTTTCTAAATACTAAGTTTCAATATTCATATTACATACAAGAAGGACTGAGAGAGTACTCTTAGGGAGCTAAACAACCAAGATCTTTACTATTCGTTTGCTTACCAGCTTTTCTGCGAAGCTCACCACTGTGTTTTATATTAAGATTCATGAAACACCCTAAATCTTACCACCGTGAGAGAGAGGATTGTTGTAGGTCCCCTCCAGCTGAAATACTCTATTTGGTGCCCTTGTATCCCATTTAAGAGGTAGGGAATTTAAGTATACAAATCTGGAAACAACCAGTTTTCAAGAGCTGCATGTACCTACTTTGACTCTGTATCACAGATTGATCCTCCTTTCTCCCATGGCAATTTAGCTGCTTGGCTGAATTGATTAATTGCATCCAATTAAAACATAGATTAGGGCCATCTGCATTTCCCTGTAGGCTGATTTGGAAATAGGTAAACAATTATGTGCCTAGAGAGAAAAAACAAAGAACTTATCAAAGTAGGAAATCTTTGAGACCATGACATTGTGACTTCTTAATGTAATGAGATGTCTTATTATTAAGTAAAGGTACGATTAGTTATGGTTAATTTATATATTTAAGCACTTGATTGCTAGACCTGTCTAGGCAAACTATCTGGTCTCCACTGAAACATTATTTTGAAGAGATTTTTACATACCTTTTTCTGTTTTCTGCAGCTCTTCCTTTTTCTGATGCTCCTCTGGCAGAAACCTCTTCTGCATCATTGTATTCAGCTAAATTGATACGAGTGCTGTGCTACTGTTACATTCAAGTTCCAACCTTCATTACTCAAATGCAAGCAAGAGAATAATTAGTCAGCCTACAAAATCCTGGACCACGTTCTGAAGTACAGCCTTCCTTCAGTGCTGGTAAGAGAGCATTTGTGTCTGTGGGAGCACAGGACACCGGGGTGATTGATGCTGCCTACCTCATCCTCGAGTAGTGGCAACGTGTGGAGAAAATATTTCTTACAGTCTTATATATGGTTTAAAGATGGCTCCACCTATATTGTCATTTGTCAGTAGCTTTAGTAGGTTGTTATGTGATTTAACATTAAACCCAGGATATTTGCGTATGCCGTGCTGGGAGCTCTGATACTATCTTGTTCCTTTGCTTTTGAGGTATTTGCCTTCGTTTCAATTGCTTGCTTTTACATATGCTCTTACCTTAGAGTAACTGATAGTTCATTCTGCAAAATAATGGTGCTTGAAAGCATATATGCATGTAGAAGTGTGATTTTGACTACTTGTTACTAACATTGATCTAACAATGACAATGTTATTGGCATGAGTTTGAGTTTGGTTCTTTTCTGGTTATAACATTCTGATCTCTGTTTCCCTGAAGCTGGTGCTTTTGCTACATGTAATTTTCATGCCTTTATTTGGTTAGAAAATCTTTATATCCTTGTGGTTGTTTATCAGTCATGGCCTAGAGAATCATCTGTTCAATTAATTTCTTACCAGCTACTATACTTGCAGCTATACCTGTAATGAAAGAGGACATCTAACCAGCTTAACGTCTAAATGCTTCTGAAAATATTATGCTTGATGAGGCTAAGGTTCAGCACAGATTCACGAGATTTTGGGACCTGATTTCACATGCTCCTCCCTTGTAGCCCTGTATTCCTCTGGCAGATACTTTCCATGAGATGCAACTCAAGTCTGCAGTCACTGGGATGGGGAAGCCTAAACTGACTCAGCCTAAATCATCAAAACCTGTCACTAGCAGCATACGTGCTAACTCAGACTGCTTGACAAACAAAAAAAGAAAAGATGTGTATGTATTTATATCTTTATACTTATATTTACATTTATCTTATGGTTGCAGGGACAGTGGGAGAAGAAATCTCTTGGCCTTTATCTGATGCGAGTACAGACACCTCCTGCATGGCAAGATGAGCTCTTGCTTCTGCCTTGGGGAACTGTGGTAACGTGGACACTGCTTTTCAAATCAGCAATCTTCTTTTAAGAGACTGCAGAACATTCTGAGCAGGGATGAGGTAGCATCATACAGTCCAGGAGAGATAGATGAAAGTAAGTTTTTTTTCAAAGCAAGTTTTTCTCTTACTCTTGAAAGCTCTCTGTTAGCAAGCACACAGCAATCAGAGATAAAAAACCTGATTGCTAGGCGGACGTGGCCTGTGTGGGGAGAGCTAGTCTGGAGCAGCGTGAAAAACAATTCTGAAGGAACATGTGAGGGGCACTTTCTCACACTGTGCTTGCCACACTTGGGTGTATCCTGTGAATTCTCAGCATGTGGAAGTCAAGGTACAGGACACTAAAACCAAGAAGTAACAGCAGTGGCTGTGTGCATTGATGCTGGAGGAGGAAGGAAACTTGTGTTACAGTGAAGCAACTGTGCTCGTAACACAAACTCTTTGCGCATCAAGTCGCAGCAGCAGAGTGGTTCCAGCCGGCATGGGGTTGCAGAGCAAGAGGTTCGAGATCGGCCGTGCTGCACCCACTGTTGGGCCACCGGGTCCTCGCTGTGCCACAGACCCTGTCACCGTGTGGGTGCCAGTCGCTGTGCAGACCCCATCGCTGCGTGGGGATTGCTGTGCTGCACAGACTTGTCCGGCTCAGTGTGATGAAGGAGCCTGTCCGTGGCTCTGGCAACGACATCTCTGCCTGTCCTTCAACTTATCTTGAAGGGGAGCCATGTATTTTCATATTAACATCCTCCTTCTTGGTGGTGGAAATGATGACTAGAGTTCTCCTAGGAAAACTCCACAAAAGCTGCAGTAACCTCAGCATGGGCTCTGCAGGGCGTGCCCTGCCCAGATCTGAGCTCTGCCTGACACTACAGTTCTAGGGGGTCGGTTAGCTCAGTGGTTTGAGCAATAAGGATCAACACCGAGGCCGCGGGTTCGATTCCCGCTCGGTCAGCATGTGTTGCCAGCTCCAGTCGAGAGGGGGCGTCCCTGGCCATGACAGGGAGGTTGGACTAGATGATCTCTAAGGTCCCTTCCAGCCTAGGCCATTCTATGATTCTCTGTGCTAGTTCTGACTTCTCGTGTTATCTCCAGTGAACATTGCTTTAATCGACAGGCTATGGAGCCGAGGGCCTTTCTGCCCAGGTCAATGAAGAACACTCGTGCTGCTGCAAGGCCCTTGCGTGCAGGCAATGCACAAATGTCTGCAGCCAGCCCGGCCCTGCGCTGCCAGGGGTGGCCAGTCCCGTTCCCACAGCCTTGATCCCATGGTAGGTTGAATACGGGTTAGTAGTAAACCTAAACTTCCCCTTCTCTCTCAGGCTGACAGCTCTGAAACCAGGTGCCAGGGTAACCCTAGCATTTCAGTCATGTTTGAAGCAGGAGCAGCTGCATGAGGTCCCCCAGAGAGCACCGTTCTAGTAAAGTTCAGTAAACAGGTTTGCGAAGTGTTGGCACATACAGGAACATGCATACAAAAAGAATGTACAAAAACCAGAGCAACGGTTTTGCAATTCTTGAGTTTAATTACTTCAGCATGTGGGTTTTCTTGCTCTTCAGCCTTCCCCTTTCCATTGCAATCTTCCTTAGGAAACTTGCATAAACACATGCTATTCCTAGACCAGTACATAAACTAGACACAGATGCACAAGTTTTTATTTGCAGTTTTCTTAAGCCTTGGTTTCCTAACTTCTTATGAGAGAAAACGTATTAAAAGACTTTTATGCAATCAGATCAAATATATGATGGCGAGATGCGCTGAGATCAGAGGACTCCATGACGGAAAAACATGACAGTAATCCATAACAGGAACTACACTTCAGTCTAACCTGCTCGGGAAGTGAGAGTTACAGAAGATCAGCTGCTCAGAGAACTTCACTGGCTGCACTATGCTGGCAGAACAGCATAGAAGAAAAGCCTGTTTTCACTGTTTCACTCTTGGCAAAATTGAGGTCATTGGGAAGAAACTCAAAAAATAACGCAAGACAGATAGGCAATTTACTTGTTTCCCCCTCTCCCTTCAGTTCATGAAAACTTGAGACTATTCAGCCCTTTGTCTCAAGAAGTAATCAAAAGAAATACTAGAAAAAGCTAGGGTAAGACGTACTTGACAAAAGACAATTGAAAGATAGAAACGTGGAGGGTCACGAGGTAGAGAACAGTTACAGAAGCATGGGAATAAAATGACACGGTGAAGGCATTACACATATATACACACACTCAGTAGCAAGATCCTCCTCTGCCGACTCAAAAGATTTGACAAAGAAGCACAAACCCAATTAAGTAAGGCCAGCAGAGATAACATGCATTATCTAGTAGGCTTCAGAATATCAAATTACCTTGGATTCATGGACAGAAAGGAACTCAAAACTTATTAGTTCAGAAACTTCAGAGGGAATAAAGCCTTTAGGAAAACAGCCCAAATTTCTAAAACTGAAAAAAATATCAAGTAACTGTGCTGGTAGGAAATAACATGTGATATTATACAATGGGTTTTCTACCTGCTTCCAGGCCAGCCTTTCAGGTTTGTGTGGGCTGCTACAAACTTGGTATCAGCGAAGGAAAACTTGCTATGTCACTGACATCAGGGGCTGATGGCAACATTACAGCTGCTCAAAGATGCCAGGAAAACAGCGTAGAAAGGAATTTTTGGGACATATTTTTTGATTAAGCAGACACTAGTTTTGGTAATTCATTGCCTGAGGACTCAAGGGCAGCTAGTTAATTTAGCTGTAAGATTCCACAAGCAGAAAATGCAGCAAGAAGTTCATACAAGGTCAGGTAAAGAAGTAGCTACTGCAAAGCAGAAGAGATATCTTAATGCAATGTCTCATGTCAATGCAAGTGACCTCATGACGCCTTTTCTTCCCCCCTCCCCATTTTAAGACTTTGCTAGACGTGAATCAGTTGTACTCAAAATTTCTGAGGACACATGACCTGTGGGCTAGGTGCAAGTTACCCTAGAAGAACTGCCATGCAATGTGCATGAGAAATCAGCATTACGCAGGGTGGCAAGCACTTCCTACCACAACATCTACAATCCGTGGCAATGGATGCGCGTCAGCATGTTAAAAAGTAATATCCCACAGTTAAAATGTCATTTTCCATAGGAAAAATGTTCCCTGTACCTAGGAGCAAATCTAGGAATACGGAATTGATCTAAGCAGATGCAAACAACTGCAGCCACAAACTATTAAAAAAAGAAATCTCAAATTAAAAACAAAATTTAAAACAATCCTAATTCCCAAACAGCAGACAAGCCACCTATTGAAACAGACTCTCAGAAAGAGTAAAACCTATGTTTAAAATATTACGCACCACATTACCATCCAGCTAATAAAAACAAACAAACAAAACCCCCCAAACCCCCCCAAAAACTCGCAAAAGCCAGCCAAACTATATAAACAGGATACAAACAGATTTCCTCTGGCAATAAGGATATCAGATAAAAAGTTATGGAATACACTGCGGTATGTCTACAGGGAGGTTGTTCTTCCCCTCTGCCCAGTGCCTTCACTCGCACCAGCTCTCATTTTGAGCTTGTGGTCAGTTTTTCCAGATACACTCTTTGCTTGTAGAAGGAGAATTTCCTTTTGTCTGTAGAGAACGTGACACCCAGGAGGCAGGTGAGGTGAGAGGGCAAACTTCTGGCTGACCCATTGCTTCCAAGCCAGTTACAGCTGTTCTGCCAGTTCAAGAAGTTTCTATCTCAGAGGCCTCTTCTATGAAGTTAGCAACAGGGCTGAGGAGCAGAAGCGGAAAGAGTTTATACTCTCCGTTCCCATCGTCCGAGAGCAGAGGTGGGTCACCCACGCCCAGGGCATCCAGAGGCTCCGCCTGGCTGGCTGGAGCTGGAGGCCCCAAGATAGTTCCGCTCCCTGTTGGAGGAGGAAGAGCAGGTTTCTCACTTAGGGTGGGCAGCAGAAGCTCTTTTGGATCCTCCGTCTTCCCTGCAGCTTCACTTGAAGGTAGTTCTTCAAATAGTGAAAGCAGAGGATTTGCTCTGTACTGTATCAGCTGCATATCTGAGGGAAAACAAACAGGTTAGACTTCAGGCTCCCGTGTCACGTGAGTGACAGCTCTTACTCCAGACAAGGAGAACTGGAGAGGCTGATCAAAGAACCTGAATCGCTAAAGAACAGCACACAGCCGAGCTCTGACCAGCTACACTCATGGCAGCAAGAGGGGAGCCAAGCCCCTGCGCCTGGTAGGATCAATATCCGAAGCACGCTCCCAGCCGCCCCCCCACAACTGTGTGCAACAGCCACACGGAGCAGCACTGCGTTTGTGGGGGTCATGGCTCATGTAGAAGACACTTCCACAAGGACACCTGCACTCCTGCTACCCATTGTGCCACTGTCACGGATGAGAAGAGGGGAACAGTTAACATGAACATGGGGCACAGGATGAGGCCTCTTCAGATTGAGGCACAGCTTCATCAAGATCAGTGAAACAACCCAGTCTTCACGAAAATGTTAAGCCCAGATCAAAGATGGAGATAAAACATATTACAGGCTACAAAAATTCCATTTCAACACAGTTTTGGAAGAGTTTGGAACTGTCACAGCTCTCAGTGTTCCTTCCTGCTCACCTTTGCTTCCTGCGGTTTCTCTCTCACTCGCTCCCAGATCGTCGGTGCTCCCTGCCAAGTTTCCAATCTGAAGCAAAATGGACAGAGAGTTAAGATAGAATGCTGAGCAGCAACAACAAACCCCAAGTCTCCACTGACTGGTTAACGACAGTAAATGTGAAAGGAGGAGGGAAGAGAAATTAAACAGTTGACTTATGGGTCCACGGTTGCACGTGAGGGCCAGGGAGCTCTCAGAAGTAACTCTGCATTGAACTTTTGTATGTTCTCTGAGGAAATTCCATGCAGCCATGTTCAGAACAACTACAATATATTGCATTATATTTTTCATTTAGTACTTTTCCTTCAGTCTTTATACAGACTGAAGACACACTCTCACCTGAACTGTAACCCCAGACCTAGTCATTACTTGGCTAAAAGTCATCATGGGAATCCCTGAGGCTAGGAGAAACAAGCCAAGAAACTGTTCTCAAAAACACTTAGACTAAAAAACCACAAGATTATTCTACCCTCCTCATTCTGAGCGGAAGGTACAGAAGTAACAGGACAAAAAAGTCGCCGATACAGACAGCTGATTCATCAGATGCCAGTTTGCTTCCCTCTTCCTTATGTTGTCAGGTGTATTCAGAAGGCAAAGAACACATTCTTCAATACAAAGTGGCAGTTTAAATCAGCCCAGGGAGTGTACTGCAGCTAGGAACATGGGATGTGACATTATCCTGAGAATCCTCTTGAATTCCTATATGCCAACAGTGATAACTCCAAACATTAAGTGACTAGATAAAATGGCAGTCTCATCTTGAGCTATCAGTCCAGTCCCTACCCTCAAACTACATCAGTTAAAATCTAGTTCTCAACATCATGTTAACCCTCCCCACCACTGAAGCAACTCTTACTCTTACATTTTCCATAGCTGGGGACGTTTCCATCAAGCTCATATCTAGGGCTGGCAGGTCAGGATTAAATGCCTGAAAGCAAAAAATAGACTGTATGTCATATAGCAATGTTCTTAAAACTTCAGTGAGCTCCTGAGGGGCCAGCAGGATCCAGCCCCCAACTCCATCTGCTGAAGCCCAAGGCAGTCTCCCCACGGACCCGCAGCAGGACACCGCCGAAGAGGAGCCGGTACTGCCCAGTGACGCCAGGCGTATAGCTGAGTTCCATCAAACACACCATCAGGATACGATATGTGACAAAGGCTTGAGAAGAAGAGAGTCCAATTATTTCCTTCCCCCTTGAGCTTTATATGACAGAAACACTGTGTGATCTGGAAAAAGCTCTCAGTGTTAGTGTGGGAAAACAATGGAAGAGTGGGGAGGAGGACTGTACACATGCTCAAGTGGCTTGCAGTTGGGGTGTCAAAACACACAGATATTCTAATTGTTGTCTATCCTTGTGTGCTCGATAAGTAGAACATCTGTGTTCAGATAACATAGTTCTGTGGCAGACTTGGAGGCACCTTATCGAACACACTTGAATTTCCTGCCCTGCTGTAGGAAAGATCAAAGCACAGTGGAAAACTATGCCTCAGAAAGTCCCTGATACTGAGGGAGAAGCAGCAGGTTCAAAACCTTTTTGCTCCCTAGCAAGGGCTGAGCTCTGCAGTGCCTGCACCTGGGTGCTGCTGCAGGGATCCCCCGGTTCATGAGGAAACACGAGTAAATTGACTATTTGCATTTCATCTGTGGTTTTGTGGTTGTTCCTGTGTCAGCTCACACGGGTAACCCTGTACATTGTTAGGCTCCTAGAATGACTATATATCGTTCTATCCACGAGTATTTCCTTTTCAGAATTTTCCCTTTTCTTGCTCATTACAACATGGAACAAACCAGTAAAAATTCATGATGCAACCTCACTGGTATTTTTCAGAAATCAGAAAAAGTGAAAAGACACTCACATCGCTGAAAGATTCAGAACCAAAGTTATACTGCTTCCCAGACAACATTGCTTGAAGCTCTTCAAGGCTGGCATCAATGCAATTAAGAAAATCCTGAATTTCTTCTCTAAAAAGACAAAATGATAAATTACTGTAAGAAACAGTCAGCAGTTAGAGCCTTCTAGTGCACCACGAGGCAGGAAAAGCTCTTAGAAATGATCTGCTAATCTCTCAGCCGTTACGGCTGCGGAGCAAGGCGAGAGCTAGGCTGCTCACAATCCAGAACGGGGCCTTCGCGACACCGAGTGCTGAGACACATCATCTCCCTCCTTCCTACCTGAGGCTGAGGTGATGCCGACATAAAAGGTCCCAGAAATGAGTTAGTACCTGTCCAGTAAAGGATCACTTTGGTTTCCAGAGGTGTTCTCATTCAAGATGGAGTCAATCACTGACACGGGGTCCTCCGCAGCATTAGGTGGGGCAGCGTGCAGTTCCACAGCCACACTTCCTATTTCACTACCATCATTTGCGGGAGCTGATGGGATAGGTGCTGCACAATTTAACTCATTTGTCTGCGATACTTGGCAAATAGGTAAGCCAGGATCCAGAGCTGCCTGTGTTTCTCTAAAACGTGATCCAAAGAGAAACAACACTCAGGAGAATTCGTCAGCCGTATTACTACTCATTTCACCTTTAGTACCTCCAATCTTAATACCTCGCAAGGGCAAGCCAGTCAAGGGCTCAAACCAATTGGTCCTCAGAAAAAGAAGAAAAAAGTGCCTTCCTAAAGGCGGATGAAGAATTTCTTATTACAGCTTATATGGATAGCACATGTCAGAGCAAAACACCCCATTTTGCCAGGACAAAAGCAGGACAATACTGCACAGAAATTAGGCAGGATGGAAACTCTTTAACATTGTGTCTCTGGAAATGAAAGACTCCGAACTGGTCCATATCTCGCTTGAGATGTTAACACCTAAATGGGTTTTTGCAAGAATCTGGTGCCACACAAAAGAATGCCTTCCCTTCAGTTATGCTGAGCGTAATATTAGTGAGCGCAGTACCAAGACTGGGGATAAAACTACACCTCTTGGTTTATTAGTAACCTACATATGCATTCAGGTCCCTGATGCGTCAAAGAGTTTACGTACATGCTTATTTGTTGACTAGACAGCAAAGCCTCGGCAAAACAACACTTCAAGCGCCGATCAGCTGGACGGGCCTTCAGGCACTCCTCATAGATACAAGCTCTTACAAACCTTTGCTGGTCACGACCAATGCTACGCGCTGTAAAAGGGATGGCCTGCAAACAGGCCTGTCGTGCACAGGGTAGCAGTGCAGAGCCTGTTTCCCAGAACACAGACGGATCACTTACACTAATGTAACTACCCAGTTAACCACCTGAGCATAAATACTTCCACATCCTTCACCTGTGGCAGGGAGGTTGCATTAGATGATCTCTAAGGTCCCTTCCAACCTAGGCCGTTGATTCTACGACTCTACGATTCCACGTACCTGGCTCTGCCACTTGTGTGTGCCAGAGGAAGGAGACCATCGGTGGCATTTTCCAGGGTATCAGTGATGTCTCGAATGATAAGGCCCGTACCATTTCCATCCTCATCCTCTGCACCATGTTCAGAAAAAGCCATCTGCAGGACACAGTGGAGAGAAGGACTAAACCAGAAGGTCCGCCTTTTCCTCAAGTGGAAGCCCCGTTCTTTTTGCAGCTTCTCTTTCCTGCTCAGATCCCATCTTTGACTACTTGCACTGACTGGCATGATCTTACAGAGCAATGCTTTCAAGTTGCCCATTTCAGACTGCAGTGCATTTGACCATAAGATGAGGGTATCAACAGTTATAAAGCAGACTTCGAGGTCACCGTGCATCACCTTGTCCCACCCTCCGTCTCCCTCCCCAGGAAGACTTACTGCCTGGCCACTCTCCACCGGTATGCGAACGTACTGACGACTGTACTTGGAAGGTGAAGCGCCTGCAGCATCCGTCAGAGACCTAAGACAAAACACATCTTTAGTAGACAGACCCTCTGTAAAATGTGCAGTAATGGCAATAACAATTATCCTTCCACTTCCAAGAAAACAGGTTTTTGGAAATGTTTTTGTGTAAGTGTACTGCAGACAGGTTGTGTTCTAAACGTGCTCTTTGTTTTGAATAAGCCAGTCACGTTTGCACATTTTGGAAGAGTTACTATTTCTGAAAAACTGTGGCCTTCGAAACTGAAAACGCAGAGCATATTCTCTTACCGCCCATATTTTCAGTGATAATGAAGAGGAAAAGTTTATTTCATGCTCTACTCAACTTCCATCAGCGCTCCCAAAAGTGAATATACGAGTGATAAAAACCTTCTTCATACACTTTAAGGAAAGCACCTTGGTTCTAGAAGCTGGCTTATCCCTAAAAATCACATCTGGTACTGATTGGTGACCTATCCAGTAATTACCTTTTTCTTTTGACCCCAACAATGTAATTTCCTCGCATCAAACTTAGTATAAACTGAAGAATCTGAAAAGGAAAAACAAAACACCAAAAACCAAGTGGTCAGCATAGCAATCCTAGCATTAAATCATTAGTTCAGATTTCACTACAAAAATACGTAGTTATGTGACTGAAATTAATAGGCAAATTAAAAATCCATTTGTGTTCATGTCTTAAAAACCAAAATTATAGTTAAAAACGGCATTGAAAAATTATCCCACTTGGACACTTGTGGGATTTTTTTGTTGTTTTTTATTGTTCTTTTAAAAAAAGAAGTAATAAAACACCGCAAGTCACTAGAGAATTCCAGACCAGAAACAGCTGCAGGATAAACCAGAGAAAGTTTGTTCCAGTGCAGAAGCTCCTACAGTTTCTGGGTTCCAGGCTTACTTCTTGAGTGGTCTGTCCTGGTCCAAGATCTTTCACAGACTCCATTCCATGTGCCTGCAACCTCTTGTTTTAGGCTCCTGTTACCATGCTCTGCCTCCAGCCCCACGTTTACCCCGGGCCAGCTTGGTTTACTGATTACTCTCCCCATAAGATTCACAGAGATTCCAAACACATCGAAATCCTTTTCACTACAGCTTTTCCTCAGTATTTTGCTCGTAGTTCTTTGCTGCGCTACTTCTGGGACACTCGGGAACTGTGAACATTTTCTGTATGCTGTATTAGTATAGCCTGTTCAGCTCTGTGTCATTTGTCATTCTACATAAGCAAAGAATGCCATCAGGTGTCACAGAGGCAGGAGTAAGGATGGTAGCACTGAAGATGCTGCAATGGTACCTTAGACAGCAGCTTCTGTTGTTGACTGTGCTTCTGCCTTAGAACTGCCACTTCTTTCCACAGGGCCTTATTTTCTCTGCAATGCAGAATAAATCAGAAGACAGAGGATGAACAGAGTTTACTTTATATGCTTTAGTTTTACAGCTTTCAAACTTTCACAGTACCTTGCAGGACCAACGGCAACATTCCTTCTGTGGATAACTAACCATCAGTTAATCCGATCCACTAGCACAAACCCTGAGTTAAATTAACTCTATTTTCCATCAGGCAGGACCAAGCACTCGCTAATAAGGACATTCTCATCCTCTGCTGCTCCACCAGTGATCTGTGGTATTCCTTCAAAGCCTCAAAGCCTTCGAATAAAGACTTGGTGTTCAGGAAGAGGCCAAGTGCAACACAGACCACAGCAGTTTCAACGTTTGTGTTTGAGGGGTTTTTCTGTTTGGTTGGTTAGTTGAGGATTTTTAAAGGAACAGAGGGAGTGGGGTGAAGGTATCTCCTGAACTTTGGTGCATACCTGCTTGCATACCAATAATCCAAATGAATTACCAGTGCCTATACAAAAAGGATCTGAGGAACTGCGCGAAGTCCACTTCCAATCAGAAAGAAAACCACAGGCTAACTCTCCCTCACTGCATCTGACCCTGCTTCATGTTTAGAAAAGGAAATGCTTTGATGGCCCTGAAAAAACACTACCAGTGATGGCAACCAAAATGGAATCTCAAGGTAGTCAACAAACACCCAGTCTTAATCTCTGGTCTGTAGCTGAACTATAAAAGCAAACATGATTCAGAACGTTGTGTGGGGTGGAATGGGGATTCTCAGGAACAAATATAGCTTCACCTGTTTCCAGTTGAAACGAAAGCCACATTCAGAGCCAAGCTCCATTAGACACAAGCAACATTCAATGTACAAGTGCCTCCGAAACAGAGGGAGTCTACCTCTTCATGTTAGCCAGTCTGACATCCATGTTGTTCTGCTGCTCCCTCATTTCCTGGACTTCAGAGAGGACTTTGTGCAAATCCTCCGTACAGACCTTGAGATCCTCAGTTCTTACTGCAGATACCTGAAATATGATCAGGTTACACATGCTTTACTACAAACAGTGCCTTGTATACTCTTTTCTACAGGCACAGCGTGGTCAGTCTGTAAAACAACAGGTACGCACTCGGTTAGAAAATTACAGCACTGTAATTCTTACGTATCACAAAACACCATGGTTGCTGTAGGTGGAGAGGGCAGCCCTTAGGACTGTATGAAAAAACAAGATGTCAAAAAAAATGTGGGATTAGCACTTTGTATATGCAGACAGTAGATTCACCACGGTAATTCCTGATAGAAAACTACCACTGGTTAAAAATGGCTTTCCCTAAGGGTTTGTCTCCAACAGGTCTGGTGACAGCTTGCCCTCTACTGTCAAAGGGTAAGACACCAGCCAAAAACAAAACGCAGAACTGATAGTGAAGTAGGAACACGATGATCATAGTCCTTTTAGGTGTGGGTAAATCTGCCAGCACGGGAGTAGCACATTTCCATTCAGTTACCAAGGGTGTCTACTTAGCTGCATCCTACTCAGTCTGAAAGATTCCCATTCCGGTGTCTTCTCTATTAGCAGCGTTACAAAGGACGGACGGAATGGCCTGACTTCTCCTCTCTGCCTTTTCAGATGCTTTGCTAGTCATTGCAGTTAATATCTCACACTAAGGCACTTGGGTTCTATCCCAAATGAAATCTACAGCCGCTTTGTTTCTCCTCAGCATACCACCTCTCCATGGGGAGGGCACCCGAAAGATGCGGGCAGCAGGTGGAAATTTCACATGCAGTTAGCCTGCCTCTAAAAAAAAGGCCAAACCAAAACGTTCTGCCCAAGGGCAAGGAACTGCTCACTTCGGAGTCTCTAACTAGATAATCAGGATGTCAGGACTGAAGCACAACAGCAGAGCTAACACTAAAAGGGAGTAAATAAAGGAAGCCTTGCATTCAAACTTGCATTCCTGTCAGAGGCCTGAAGTCCAGCTTATACAAAGTATTGAAATATGACTCCATTCCAGATAGTAAAAGAGCAAGAAAAACAAACGGTTGTTTTGCAAAAGATCACTGACATTTCCTGTGGAACAAAGAATCTGTATCCCCAACCTATTCAACAGTTTCGTGTGAACGTCCTTGGCACTAACTAGACCTTTTGTCTTTCCGTCTCGAACACCCCACCCAGCGCAGCACTCCTGGGATATGCAGTGCCACGCACAATGTCACCCGCTGGCTGCCCCCGCCC
>NW_009716784.1:0-3425 GCF_000703405.1 Apaloderma vittatum | reverse complement strand
CCCGCCCCCAGCCCCCGGGGGAGCGCGTGGAGCGAGCCAAGACAAGTCAGCGACCGCTGCATCTGCGCAGGCCTGGGTCAGGGAAGTGACCGTACAACTATATTTAATCAACTGTGATTCTGAGCAGAGACCACTCAGCGAAGGATCAATCAAAACACAATTGTGACTCCCCAAGCCCACCCTGTGCTTTTATTAACTTGGGCAAAATAGTCACCACATAATGACAGTCTGAAGAAAAGATTCTGCAGTTCAGATGTCAACGTGATGTATCACGATACTGTCTTTCTCTGGCAGCCAGGATATTATGGGCTGTAATGTGCCAATGGAGCATCAGTATCTGTGCAGCATCAGGACAGACTAGGCCTGAACATACAAGAGAAAACTGTGCTAAAAAGACGTAGCTCAGTGGCAACATAGTTTTGGAGGAACAATGTAATTTATGCAAACTGGCCCCGATGAACTGATTACAGATGCCTTTGTTAATTTCCAGTGAGCACCAAAACAGGCATGTATTTTCTTTTACTTCTTTCACCTTGCCCCTTTTTCCAGCTCCACTATACTGGCAGAACTGAAGACCGTGCTAAGTTGCAATCGGGTCCATGAACTCTGTGGAAAAACGGCTCTAGCTTGGCAGCTATGAAGAACGTGGTCCCACTACAGCACATTGCTCAACAACAGCAGGGTGTGTTTTGCCTAAGAGCTGGCAGAAGGAGGCCAAGCCAAGCATTAGCCTGGCACTCAGGAGGGAGTTACAAAGGCTTGCATCATGATGTCAGCCCTGGTTCCCATGGAATTTGTTGGCTGCATTAGTATTAGCAACCCCCAGCCATGCTCCTGATAAGCTACTTTTCAAAACAAAGTGAAGTAAATACATGCTTAGACTGTACCTTGCGCTTGATGTTTTCCAGTAAATGTGCCTTTCCTTGCTTGAAGAAAGGGTGCTGGAACTCAATGGCTGAGCTTTTCTCTGCTGTAATCATACCATTCTCCAGAGCAATCACCTTCCTGAAACCATCTGTGGAGAGGTATTAATGAAGTAATTTATTTTTCAGTGCAAAGATCAATCCACATCTCCCCTTCTTCAAGTTTTTGGACATACTTAATGTATTCCAGTTTCGCTGCGCCTGAACAGCAATACTGTACTCGAAGCTAAGATAGGTCCAGCAGCAGGAAAAGGAGGCTGCCACCGCACTGCATGTCTTCACAGGAACATTTGTATTCTAGGATCTACCCTGGCTACAAGGCAGCTAACGATTGTTTGCATCACCCCTTGGCACTCAAGTGGTAAGAGTCTCAACACCTGACACAACAGCAGCACCCATCCTGTGCCAAGAGGCGAAACATGGTCTTTCCCTCTAACGTCTCACAAAACCTAGACAGGCATCAGCTAGAGACCAGGCAAATCTAATGGGCCAGGACAGAGAGTTCCTCCCCCTGAACCCAAACGGAAATTCTAAATGAGGTGGCCACCTTCTCTATGCACTCTGCACCTTCGCTCGGCCCAGGAGCTACCTTCTGCCAAACAACTATTCCGTGCCGCGTACTGCACATCGTGCCCTATCGTGCCACCTCGCTCCGGCTTCTTTGCCTGTACGAGTCGTGTGCCCACATTATGTCACGAATGCTATGTGGCATACACAAGTTGAGCACGGAAAACATAACAAGAAACTTAGTCCGGCTTGATCCATCAGCGTGACCAGTCTTGCTCCAACACAGCAATGCAGGCAGCAGCATGATCTAGGCGATTTTTGCCATGTACTAGGCACATGGGTGTAGGTATGGCCTTTGCTCCTCTAGGCATGCTTAAGCTTGCTGTTACAATCTTTCCTCATTTGGGCTGAGACAGAGTTAATTCTCTTCCTAGTGGCTGGTTCAGAGCCATGTTTTGGATTGAGTGTGAGAATAACGTTGATAACACACCAATGCTTTGGCTGCTGCTAAGTAGTGCCTATCCTAATTCAAGAATTTTTCAGTTCCCCATGCTCTGCCAGGGAAAAGGAGCACAAGAAGCCGGGAGGGAGCACAGCCAGGACAGCCAAACTAGCCAAAGGGACATTCCACACCACAGAACATCTGACCCACTGCATAAACTGCGGGGAGCTGGCTGAGGGGGGCTGATCACAGCTTGGGCATCGATCAGCACGTGGGGGGCCACTGCATTGTGCGTCACTTGGCTTTTCTTGTTTTTTTTGTATTTCTCCTTCTGTTATATTCCTTTTTATTACAATCATTATATTTTAGTACTATTTTATTTATTAACCTGTTCTTATCCCAACCCACAAGATTTGCTGTTTTTCCAGTTCTCCTCCCCATTTCACTGGGAGGGAGGAGGGAGCGAGGGGCTGTGTGGTGTTTAGTTGCTGGTTGGGTTAAACCACGACACCGCGACCATTACCGCTACCACTGGAGCCCAGTGGCTGCTACCCAAGCTTTAGGTACCAGCACATGAAACAGCACTTTATGGCCATTGCTCAAAAGAATTCAGAGCTGAAACAGAGAAAACAACAACTAAGCCAAGCTTGACTGTTACTTTTTTCTTTCGCAAAGCACGCTCAGCACCCAAATTCAGGTTTTCAGGGATGAAAGACCTGCCAAGCCAATTGGTTTGTTTAAAGAAATTCAAATTGCTGCCCAGGAGCGATGAACTCGGCAGAAAGAAGATACAGCCGATGCTTACACATGTTAAGCTGTCGAATGAAGCTGGAGATGTTGTTGTGTTTGAAGTACTTGGGGAGCAGCTCCTTGGCAAACCTCTGCTCATCCAGAATACAGAAGTTCTCACCATTCTAGGAAATAAACAGAAGCAACAGTTAGAGAACAAGCAGAGTTTTTCTAAGGTGTTGCTCCTAAGTCAAGACCATAAGCCAACAGAGACGGTTGCTACAACAGGGAAGGGCAAAACCCTTGGCAAAGGGAACTGTCTGTGTGAGCACTTCTGAGTGCTTGGGACTGCGCTAAAACATTTGAATCCAAACAGAAAGTTGCACAGAACACTCCTGTTCAATAGAGATTTTTTAAAGCCCTCAAGTTTTGATCTCAATCCAAGGAAAAACCATTCTAAACCCCTGTGTATCTGCCGCTCTCTTTGTCCATGGGAAGCGTGAATGCTGCTCACCAGGCAGGGACGCGCACCACCGGGGCCTCCTACCCTCTCGGTGAGAGCTGCCGGGCTCCCGACCAGATCCGTCCATTGTGTGCCCTGTGTCACCACTAAAAATAACCCAGTGCCGCCCAGAGTTACTTAAAGTTCAGACAACACAGCCCAGCGGTGAAGGAGTGCAACCGTGACACCAGCGGTTTCAGATTCATCATGTTCTCCGCTTCAACCTTCCTGAAACCAGATGGGTCTGGTGCCGTTCTCATGATGTTCCCCAAGAGAACAATCATGTTTTGCCTTTGTAAGGGCCAAACCTCGGGGAAAAAAA
>NW_009716783.1:0-3799 GCF_000703405.1 Apaloderma vittatum | reverse complement strand
ATCAAGCAAATGCCACTTTATTAACGGACTATCGCGGTTAATATACAGTTCACAACGCCCTTGTTTTCTAAATGCTCTACATTGATTGGCTATTAACAGTAAGCACATGCAGTCCATGCTCCTGTTCACGCGCTTTTTTCCTTTTGCTGATTCGCTCTTCACTGCTGATCATGCTCCTGTTTCTCCCCACCTGCAGCCTGGGTTTGTTTCTGTTTTCAGTTACATACACCAGTCACAGCTCCTTGTTTTTGTTTGCTTCAGCATATTCTCACAGCTTGTGACCTTCACAATGTCCTTCACAATGTCCTTCACAAACTCTTGTCAAGTGAGGCCTAAAACTTGTGTAAAAATAGGCCGCCTGGCTTGTTCAAAACATGTCCACTGTTCTCTAAATATCCCACACCTAGTCTTGTTGGTGTGAGTGTGATAAGCATCTGGCCATCCCAAAAAGGTGTCTACAAATACCAAAAGATATCTGTATCTCTGTTTTCCAGGGAGCTCAGTAAAATCTACTTGCCAAGAGTCTCCTGGTGAATTACCCTGCTTCTTATGTCCTAATGGGGTGTCTTTTAAGGGTTTAGGGGATTGTTCTTTAGGGATACCTCACACTTCCCCACCACAGACTTCATGGTCTGTAGCATTTCCACACTCACTAGCTGTTTCTGAAATTCAATTAACATTGATTCAATTCCCCAGTGTGTTGCCTGAGGCTTTTGCCTTGCTAACTCAGTCATAAGGAAAGGAGGAACTATTATCTTTCTTCTTCCAGCCACCCACATTCATCCTCCTTTGTGTCTTTTAATGCCTCTGCTAAGCAACTATCAACGTCCCTATACTGGAGTTTACTTTCCTTGGGGGTTCAAGGGACCTTTACTGGCACTAATGTTAAAACTTCTTGTTCTATTTAGTCATTATGTCTGCCAGTCAGTTGCCAATGTTTACTGGATTATTTCCCTTTTGATGTTTCTTGCAGCGCATGATAGCCACTGCCTTGGGGTTCTTCATGACTTGTAGTAGTCTCAGGTGTTTTATCAGTGAGCTCCTGGTAGACAGGTCTCCTTCCAAATAACTTCATGGGTGTTGGCTACTCCAATGGCATATTTTGAGTCAGTACAGATATTTACCTGCTTTCCGATGGCTATCTCCAGGCCTTTGGTCAAAGCAATTAACTCAGCCTTTTGGGCCAATGTGCTTTTTAGAAGCTTCGCTGCCTCCAGTACCTTTTTGGTAGCAAAGCCGTGGTTTTAGCTGGAGCCACAGTTATAGCCAGAACTGTAGTTTTAGCTAGTATATAGGAGACTCAGCATGCTCTTATCAAACAGAATCAGTGGGAGAATGGAGGTGTGAGAAAGGTATTCTAGAACTAGACCTTATCCTCAAAGACAGGATGCTCTTATCTTCAAAGATGAAATGTCCCAGGACTCCCAAATGTCAGTAAGATGTGCAGAACCAGTCTAGGCCAGCCTTGGTTTCTCTTAAGAAAGATAAGGAGTTAACTGAATGGAGCCCATCAAAAGGACACCCCAATAAAGACTAATATGATGAAGTAAAACGATCACCAGAGACCCCTGATGACCACTAAAAGACTGTATTGCACATGTGGGAGTGGGCAGCAACATATGTTCATAGTTCTTGGAAATTATATGGATATGTATGTTTAAACTCTATATAAGCTATACATTTAGCCGTTCATGGGGCACACACTAGGTGGAGCTGTCCCCCGTGTGCTCAGCACTGCAGTAAAGAATACCTGCTTAATAGACATCAAGGCTATTAAGTTCTGATTTCAGCCTTTTCACTGCATCAGTAGTTATCACAGTAAAACTAGCCATCCATGTCCAATTTCAACAAAGCTGCTCACATCCATGTACAGTTGCAGGTCAGGATCGTCCAGAGGTTCATCCTTGAGATCAGGTTAACTTGCATAAACCACTTTTATATGCAGTCATGCATTATATCTGCAACAGGCTTTTTGGGGTTTAGATACATGGCAGGACTCACTGCGGTTGTTGTTTTGGGGCCCACATCATTGCTAGTCAATGTCCAACACTGGCTCCTGTCTTCTGTTGCAATGAGTATGTATCCACATCCTGAAGTAGACTTCTTTCAGAGTTTTCCAGTTTCCAGTCATCTACTTCCCTTGCTAGTTGGTTACCAAATATGGTTGGATTGTTCTTGAATTCTTGTGGGAACACTGTCCATGTGAACTAGATTTTTTCACCCTCTGCAAGGATTCTCCCACTCAAAGGTAAATATTGGTGGCTTTCTGGGCTAAGAGGTATGCAGAAGAAGAAGGCATCCTTAAGGTCTAGTACTAAGAACCCACATTGTAGTATGTTGCCCATACTTTAGGGCTTTCCAGTCCTGCAGGCACATCAGTCTGTATCTCTTCCTGTAACATAAAAACTCTGGCCTCGGCCCAATTTATTTCAGATACTTCTACTGATATTCTTCCCTTTTTGAATGAAATTTGTGCATTCAATTTTCCAAGCATCTCCCTTCCCAGTAACTTCACCAGGCATTCTGGGACATACAAGAATTGATGCATCACCCCTTGTTTACCTACTTGTAATTTCAGGGGCTCTAAACAGAATTTTGTGTGAGTTTTCCCAATAGCACCAACCACACTGGTTTTGTTTTTACTAAATGCTCTGCCACATGTATTAAGTACTGAATATGCAGCGCCTGTATCCATTAAAAATCCCTACATTCTCATTCTCCAGCTTCAAAGTAACTAGTGGCTCAGTTGAAGATGGGCCCCCTCTTCCCCCACATCATTCCCCAGTTTCAAAGCAACCCTAACTGAGGATGACACGCACACACACACACACTCACCAGCTATCATCAACGTCACAGCCTGCAGGCTGGGTTCTAACTCTTTCTGACAGCATTCCCCTTTCCACTGCCCTATTTTCCTCAAAGAGCACATTGATGAGCGGCAAGCCGGGACCCTCTGAAAGGGAGTCTCATCTTGTCTTGAGGTTTTACGCTAAAGTGTCCCCCCCGACCCCCTCCTCTCGGCGCTCCCTTTCCCCTTGGGCTTGTCTCAGTGCTGCTAAGAGCCAAGCTTTCCTCTGATTTTTCTCTCCTGACTTGTTTTACTTCGTTCTATACACTGTCCAAGCTACCTCCAGCATTTTACTTAAATTCCTAGAATCCTCTCCTTGTAACTTTTGCAGTTTTCTCCTGATATCAGGTGCAGATTGACAAAATACAATTGGCACTGATCTTTATGAATCATAGAATCATAGAATGGCCTGGGCTGGAAGGGACCTTAGAGATCATTTAATCCAACCTTTCTGTCACGGGCAGGGACGCCTTTCATGCAACACATGGGGACCGAACGGGGATCGAATCCGCGACCCTGGCATTATCAGCACCACGCTCTAATGAAGATCAGTGCTGACTGTATTTTATCCACTTGTTTTTCAGGATCAAGGTTAGTATATTTTTGGGCAGTTGTTTTAAGTTTTTCCAAAAAGGCAGAAGGGGGATTCCTGTGGTTCTTGTTGTATTTCATATATTTTAGAAAAATTTACTGCCTTTGGCATCAGATGCCTTACCCCATATATGATCCAATTTTGATATCTTCGAAGGGCCGCGTTGTCATTTTGATTGTTAGAGTCCCATTGTGGCTCTATCACCGGGAAGTTTTTATCCACTGTCCCTTGTAACTGCCCTCCCACGTGCAAGCCTTCTACCAGTCTCTGAGATGATCTATTACCATTTGTTTCTCTGTACTGTTTAATAAAGCATCCACAACTACTCGGAGATCCTTCCAGTCTGGATCCTGGATCCT
>NW_009716782.1:97156-101376 GCF_000703405.1 Apaloderma vittatum | reverse complement strand
GGAGCGGGGCTGCTTGCGGCACACTCGCTGAGGGGTCGGAGCACAGGGCAAGAAACCCTCGCTTTGATTTGTGCCTTATCTGAAGTTTCCATTTGCTGTACGGCTTACGTTTTGAAAGAAAACTCTGTTGTTCCAAAGGAGGTGGTGGCATTCAGTGTTTCTGTGCTCCTCTCCCGTGGAACAAAGCTCAGCAGTGGCTCTGGGTGACACTGGCTCCTGCAAGAGCCCAGCGGTGGGGGTGGTCTCAGATCCCCCCTCAAATTTTGTCTCGTTCTGAGAGTGCAGTCCTGCAGCACACTCGGGTGCTCGGCACACAGAGCTTCCCCTCTCCTCCGACAGAAGCTAAAAATCCCGTGCAACAATACTGAAAAAAAAAAAAAAGGAAAGAAAGGGTGGAGGAAGATAATGATTTTTTGGCCAGCTGCCACTTCACTTAGCAGGGAAAAGTTAATGGCTGTTCTAGTGACCTCTGCAGTCGCTGCGTTCATTTAACCAGTTACACTTCATTATGCTGAGTAATATAAAAATTCCATATGTTCTGTGAGCAAATTCCTCCTTGGTCTATGGAAAACAGAAATCCAGCGGAGGCAGGAAAATGCCTGTGCCTGGCAGCACTGTCTTATAATCTATTTTTAACTGAATTTCTCCATCTTCTTTGTAAAGGAATAATACTTCTTCATCGCCTCTGGCCGTAATTAATGTGCCATAATTCAAGTCCAAGAGACATATGAAAACAGACTTAAAGCAGAGCATTAGCTTTCAGCAGAGCAAATAATTTTGGAGAAGAGCAGTGTTTTCTATACTTAAAACTCTTTTCACTGGTTTTAATTAAAGCCCTTCAGTTGCTTGAACATGGAATGTGCTTTCTGCAGCCAGGCACTGCGCTTGAGGGTATTCATCTCTGCCAGGACCGGGCGAGGGAGCCTGGTTTGCTGCAGGAGCTGCTTTCGGCAGAGCTTTTCCATACGAATTTGAAAGGGCAGGATCATCTAGGGGTTAATGTTAACCTGCTGCCATTGCCTCTGGCTTATTTTGTTTGAAAATAATACTGTCAGTTTTGTTGCAAAAAAAAAAAGGTATACAGAAGACAGTAAATATTTGAAAACAAGGTAAAGATGTATTTAGCAATCACTCAGCTATCTGAATCAAATTCAGAATCCACATCTCCTTTATTTTATTCACCTGGTGACCAGGCAGCTCTTGGGAAGCGAAGTCCTGTTTTAGCAGAAGTAATGCATTTGCAGAAAAAACATGTTTTGAAACAATAAACAGTTTATAGGGGCGACTAACCCTGCGGAGGCTCTGCGTGCCGCACAGGGCCCTGGGGCTGCCGGGCTCTGGCAGCAGCACTCCCCATGGGAGCCCCCCTGATTGGGAGAAAAGCACATAGGGAGCGAGTTAAAGTTCTGCTCCCCCTCCTCTGCACCTCCTGAGCTCTCGCGGGGCAGGACACGTTTTTCTGAGCCCCCTTGGTCCTCAGCAGCACTCGGTGACAGCACAGGAGCCACTCTTGCGTCTCCTTCTCCCTTGTTTCCATTCTTAGGTCATTGTGGCTACAGCAACAACACAATTTACTAGCAAACATATATATTCAAAAGGTCACATGCAATTGGAGCAGGCAAATGGGGAGGATGGGAGCAGAGGCAGGACAGGAGTAAGGAGACCCATTGCCACTCTGCCCCACTGCAGTGAGAGAACTCCACCTCCTGCCCTGGCTGTAGCAGAGCTCTGCCCTGGCACAGCAAAAGCATCTTATGCACATCCAGTTTGTGGCGCTTGCAGGCTGGGCAGGGGGTTGGTTTAAAAGAGGCCAGAAGGATTGCACGCGTGCCCCATCCACATGGGAGAATGGAGTAGAATGGAGACTGTTTCATTTGGGATGGACCTAAAACGGTCACCCAGCCCAACTGCCTGAGCACTCCAGCTGTGCCCCATCCACTCCAGCTGTGCCTCATCCACTCCAGCTGTGCCCTATTCACGCAGCCCTGTTATCTGAGCAGCCAAGGGTCCTGGCTTGCTCTTTCTCCCCCAAGATCTCTTTGCTTGCAGAGAAGATGCTGGGTGCAGGTAAGGGTTTCTCTGGGGGAGCTGGGGCAGGGGCTGCCTGGGGAACGGGTGTTAGGGGTGTGAGAGTCGCTCCTTCGGGCGATAATTGTATCTGAGAACGTAGCTGGCTTGGTGCTGTTTGACTCCTGTGCCTGCTTCTCTGGCCATTTTTTTACCATGGGGCTAATGCTGTGTGTGCCCAGGCTACAGCAGCTGCAGCCCTGGCTCTAAAGTTTGCTTTTGTTGGCCACAGGCACTCCACAAATGTTGTGTCCTGGTTCTGTGGGAGTGCCCCAGAGCAAGGGGGAGCATCCCTCCCCTTGGGGCACGGGTGGTGCAGAGGGCTCTGCTGTGTATGAGAAGGAAGAGCAAAGTCAGTAAAATACTTTATGTTGTTATGGCAACTAAAATTCTAAAAATGCACCAAGAAGAAGAGATGATACACATCAAAATGACCGCGTTTTACTTCAATTAGGAGGGGTTTTTAAATACTTTTTATGCAAAGAGTTCTGAAGCTTACTTTTAAGTTTTCCTTCTCGTTGTAACTTACAGCCTACAAGGAGTCAGGTGCTGCAAAAATGTTTGCAGGAGCTGCCAAGTGCCAGCTCCAGCGTGCCTTTGCAGCAGCTCAGCCACAGAGGCAGCTGCCACACTGGAATGTAAATGACAGAAACTAATTCTATTGGGAGTTCCTGCTCAGAATTTGAATGTATAGTCATAAAAATGCATTTGAGGAGAAAAGAAATTTGAGTTTCATCTTTGGGATGTCTTTCTGAGCAAAATGCTGCTGTTGGACTCGGTGGTACCAGCCAGTGCAGCAGCAGGAGCCCCTTTAGGGCTGTACTACAGGCAACCAGTAACAATTAGGCTAATCCCAATAATCCTGTGTTGGCATTATGACCAAGTGACTTTATAGGTGATCTTCATCCAGTTGCTTTTCTCTGTGTGCTGCGTTTGTCCAGAGCTGGCTGCCTTCCCCAACCTCATAACCCAGACCAGGAGCTTTCACTTTTTTTTTGCTTTTTTCTGCTCGTTCTGTGTTGTGAAAGACAATTCCTGAAACTGAGTATATTGTTTTCTTTTCATAAACACATTCTTGTTTTGGTGGCCTTGCTGAATACAGTTGGTTTACATTGTGCAACCTTCAAGCTCTGCTTCATCAGAGAGCGAGCCCGCTGCTCTTACCACTGGGTGCTGCTTGGGATTGAATTGCAAAGAACAGTGAACTTAAGTCGTTCTTGGAATGAGTTTTATTCTGTCAAATCCAAGCTGCAGCTGCAAGCCTTTTGTTAACCGTAATTAAACTTCCATGGGGTCACTCGTGATTGTGCTAGCTGGGCCAGGCAAGTTGTGTCCCTCCCACGGTGGCAGCCCCGCTCAGCGACAAAACCCTCGCGAGGAAGATGGACTCGGGGGGGGGGCGGTTGGTTAAGAAGGAAGTCCCGTTGGGGAGAGGTTGTCCGGGGGGGGGGGGGGGCGTTTGGTTACGGAGTTTGCCCAAACAGCAAACCCTCGCTGAGGAATGGGGTTTCCATCTTTGCCCCAGCAGTGTCATCTACAGGAGCCTCGGGGTCGATGTGATTCCATTGCAGGACACGGCTCTGCCCCTGCCGGGGAGCCCTTGCTGTGCTTGGAGAGAAGATTTTAAGGTGCTTCTCCTGTCTTACCTGTAGGACCCTATTTGATAGGTACCTCAGGACTCCAGCAGCACATCTGGAGAGACTCTCAATCTCCCCAGCTCCACATGTGCCCTTCCTCTGGGAGATTCAGTGAAAAAAAGAGGTGCTGTCTGTCACCGCTGAGGTTTCTTGGCTTGTAATGCTGTGATTAAACACCTCCCTCGCCTCAGAGGTGGGGTGAGAGGCAATGAGCCCTTCTCCACGGTGGGGCATCCCCCTCCAGAGCTGGTTCCCCAGCAGACTGTGAAGCTGCCTGTAAGAAAGGCAGAAAAACCTTCCTGCGGATGGCAAAGCGCGGACAAAAAAGGAGGGGGAGGCAGGTATCAGGGTTGCCTGAGGGAGGGTTTTAGGGGTGCAGGGTGCCTGCACCCCTCAGAGCCTCGGGAGGGGTACGCTCACCTCCCCGGCGAGGCTGACCTGGAGGTGGTTTCGGACACCCCGCTCGCTTCTCCTGCACCCGGGTCAGTCCTGCCTCGCTGGTGGGACGGGCGGCCG
>NW_009716782.1:50953-97137 GCF_000703405.1 Apaloderma vittatum | reverse complement strand
CCCTACATCCGGAGAAGGAGCTGCGAGTGTTGCCTAAATGGTATGTGTGCGTGAAAAGCAGCGTTTAATTAAATAGAGATAAGGCAAATAGAAATACACGGTAGCTTAATGAGTGCCACAGGAGGGAGGCACTTCCAAAGAGCAGGGAGGGGTGAGGGCTGTGAGTTCTTCTTGCATCCAGCCTTCCAGCAGGAACAAATTAACTGCCAAAGCCACGCTGTTTCTCTTTATACGTATAGACATATAAATAGGGTGCATGTGTGTTTACTATGTGCCGTAATTTCTTAGGTGCTATAAATTTCATGCCTCTTCCAAATATTTGAGCACTACTCTGACCTTTTAACCAAAACATGAAAAGTAAACTGTATGAAATCTATATGTACAGTGGTTGTCATTGAGAGCTAACATTTACCCATAGTTATCATTGTTTACATTGCAACAGCATAAAAAATTGCAAATATGGAGGAGAGAGGCTGCTCCTGATGGGAAGTGCTTTGAATCCAGAGGAGCAGTGGCCTGGGAGCAGTGCTGAGCTTGCAGAAGTCAGGCTTTTTCCACCCTCTCTGAGCGTTCTCCTTGTCCCACTGAGCAGCCCCTCCTGGATTTGGGCTTTGATTCGTGTTTCCTTAACGAGCGCTGGAGCCTTCGTTGATGTTGTGGCTCTTCTGAGACTGCAGCAAATGGCTGCTGGTTGTTACAGCCAATTTCCCTCGTTACCGTGGGATGTGGTGTTCTGGGGTAATAGATGGCAAACTCGTGATTTCTGCACGAGGTTCCAAAATCTCCAGTTGACAACACCTCTACAGTTATACCATTGCTCCATTTGCCTTCATCCCTCATCTCCTCCTCTTCTACTACTCTTGTGGGATGAATGGGGTCTCTAGGAACTGGTGGTGGCAGGAGATGGCTCTCGGACTCTGCTCTGCGTGTCCTGGGGTACCGGGACTAGCAGCAGGAGCTGTGGCAATAAAGGGGAGCGGGTGCAGGGAGATGGGCTCGCACAGGAGGTGTTGCATCCAGGGTAATTTCTTTACTAACGAGCTGCAATTCCAGTTGCCCACCCTTCATGAAAAGCCGGCAGGTTTGCAGGGACTCTGGCGGGTGCATGCTTGGGGAGTGAGTATGGGCACTGGAGCCCCAGATCAGGGTAAGAGCAGCCCCTGGACTTTTAGGGCTGCTGAAGAATTGGAAACCCAACCCCCCTGGGGACCAAGTGTCCCCAAAGAATCCAGCCTGACACCACCAGGCTCCCCCTGTGCTCCCAGCACTTGTCACTGGCACAGCCTGGGGACTGAGTGGTGTGATGCCCAGGTGTGAAAAGTGGGGAATTATCCTCTGCCACATGTTGTGAATGCTGGGAGTCTGGGTTTTTCTGAAGTAACACTTTGACGTTTTCCACTTGATGTGTTAAAGTGCGTACAACTCTCTGTGGCCGTGTGGGCATCTGCAGCTCATTTGTATGTGAAGGAGCCTGTGTCCAGAAGGATTTTGCCTTCTTTACTGGCTGACAGAATGGCATGGTTTGTAAACCAAACAACTCTTCAGGGTTTCCAACGTCATATTTCAACTATGAGATGGTTTTTCTCTAATAGCTTTACTCCCTTAAAACACTCTGATAAGAAACGCCAGCCCTTAGCTTATAGAGTTGTCTAGAATTAGTTTTAAGAGGAAGCAATGTACTCTAGAGGCGCTTGGTGCACGGGAAGGAGGTCAGTAATACGCTGCTCTCTATTTTGTGGTGCTGTGTAGCTACACAAACACCCGAAGAAATGGCAGAGAGCCAAAGGTCTAAGCCAGTGTGACACTTCATGCTGCATTGCAATGTTTCCATTTTATGCTGAACAAGGAGGCTGCTTGAACTATTGCCCCACTTACTCCATCAGACTTTTCTATTAGTAGTGTTTGCTCTCAGGATTAAGACTTGTGTCTCCACGCGGTGACCCCTCTGTCCTCAAGTGCCCTTACTGGACAGAGAGACATGTATTAAACTATAGCAAACCGGTGGATTTAAAATGAACGTTTACCAAAAGACGTGATGTTACCTTTAGGGCTGTGTTATAAGCCAACAGCCCGATGGATGAGGAGTCATTCAGCAAACGAAACGTGCTGTGAGGGCTCCCAGGGAAGACTCTCACTGTGGTACTTGAATGCAAAGCTAAAACTGCTGAAACGTGGGGTGGAGTAGGCTCAGAAAGTTGCGTGTCCAGGTGTTTCAACTGCTTACTGATCTGCTACCATGTTTAGTGTTAATACTGCAGATATGGCTGGGAAAGCAGAGCAGCAGCTCTTGCTCTCAGCCGTGTTTTCCGTAGGTGATGCTAAGATATTCTGTAGCATGGGGTGTGTTTCTGAAGTTCAGTGTGTTCATCTAAATATATCCACGTCCCTTCAGTAAGTTTTGCTTCCTTTAGTTTGTGTGTCGTCCTCAAATTTCAGCCTGCTTTTCCTGAGAACGTTGTGTAAATAGAATTATTAAACACACCTGAAAGAAAAGGAATTGCTGTTGCTCTGGTAGAGAGAGGTGCCCTTGATCTGCTCCAGCCTCATTAGAGAATGAGCAGCACAATCCTACCGCGTTTATATTGATTTTAAGATAACGTTGGCCTTATTTAGGTCTGATTTGGATGGACTCAGACGATTTTTTTAAATTTTTTTTTTTTTGACATGAGAAAGGTTGAAGCCTCCCACAGTCTGGGAAGGAAGTTTAAGTATTTTACAGATCTGCTCAGCTCTTTAGGGCAGGCAGGGAAGAAGGATGCTGTCAGGTCTTAAAGCTATTGGAAGCACACACAGAAAAGCCACACGCGGTTACCAGAATTTGAGGGAATATATGATAGGAGTCATTACATTTCTAATTACCAAAGCAATCATGACATTTACGTTGTTTATAGCAGTGTCTGGAAAATTTTGAAGACCTCTTTTTCCACTGGAAAATGTTCATTTATGAAACAAAAACTGTCCATAAAAAGAGCATGCTGCTTCCAAGGACCTTTTTGAAAGCGGCCTGTTGAGCTGGGAGTAACGTTTGGTTTGAAACCATAAGCTATGCTGAGGGAAAAACAAGTTAAAAGGAAAAGTTAGAAACTGAAGTGAAACACTTGAAATGTTTGCAATGAGATGATCTGGTGATTTGCCCTCTTAGCCTAACCACCAGAAAAAAGTGAATGAGCTTTTCTCCCCCAGTGATGCTCAGGAGCATCCCTGTGCCGCTCTGGTGGTGTGAGCAAACTGCCTGTTTTGGGCATCTCTCTTTCCCCCCCGCCTCTAAACTGAAAGAAATGTTATCCAATTGAGAGCGCTTAATAGGCATTAAATTAGATGTTAGACATTAGGGGAAAAAAAAAAAAGGCAGGACATCTATATAGACAGCTGTGGGAGGAAAAAAGATCAGCTTTCCTGCCAAGTGGGAGCAAATTCAAGTAAGTCCAGCATTACCCATACGCTATACTTAAATCAGTGCTTGGAAAACTATGGGCATTCCTAACTATGCCTTGTTTTCCTTGGCCATTTCACTGGCTAAATCTCTACTAACTTTTGGACAAAATCCTGGTTTTACTTAAGTTAATGGAAATTTGCATCTGCTTAGTTGTTGGGTTTGCTCCTTTTCTGTTGCAAGTTTGCTTTGTAACCACTTTTCTTAAACGTTATGCTTTTGCAGGCTGGTATTCCTATTGTCTGACCCTGCAGACCTGAAATTGCTGCAAATTTGTAAATAAATGTAATATTTTGGAAACTCGGTACTTTATTGTTCTCGGAGCTTCACCCTCGCCAGTTCTCCTTTACTCCTCACACAACTAAGCCTGCTTAAATAAGATCCATGTGTGGAGTGAAGTGAGAAGAGCTGGTGGACTGTAAGGAAAATGTTCACTGAGTGCTGTAACACAGCTCACTCAAAGATTAGAGAAAATACAGCTGTTTCTCTGCAGTCAATAACACAGATACTCTGCACCCCCCAGCTCACAGATAATGAGAAAGGGCTGGGTTAATTTTGAGGAAATCATGGATCTCTGTTTTCTCTCTCCCTTTAAGGATATTGGGGACAAAATATCCCTGCGTCAGGCTGAGTGCAGTTAATCTGTAGGAGCTGCCAGTATGCAAATGAAGCTGCTCTTTCACAATAATTGAAACCATCGTCTGGATGTTTAACTTTCACTGACTGTTGGCCCAGAGGCTGCTGGGGTGTGACAAGAGTGCTGGGACTGAGCATCACGGCTCTGGGGTGCCTTGGCCGGGAAGGAGGTGACTCTCACTCGCACTGACCTCGCCGTTTAAGTGCCGAGCACCTTGTTCCACTTGAGAAGAGGGGGAGGAAAAAGATGGTCTTGATCCAAAACAAGGTTTTCTGCGTTGCTGTGAGCATCTGCCAGCTTCACAGGCCCCAAGGGATGATTTCCTGTCAGGAGTTTAGTTTTTCTGCGCAGGTTTAAGTCAGCTTTGGGACAGAGGAGCATTGGAGCTGCCTCTGTGAGCAGGGCATCACACCTTGGGCTTACTAAAGCCAACGGCGTAATGATGTATAATGATCCTGCAGGTGTTTGCCCACTTGTCTCTCAAGGTGTGGTTTGACTTCACAACCAAGCAGCCCATCAGGAGAAGCCCTTCAAGCTCCAGTCTCCACCTGGGGCAGCGTGGCATTGCCTGTTTTCTTGTCACCCTTGTCAGCTCCTAAATGGGCCTTGGGGTGCTGGAAATCCTTACAGCAGGGGCTGTGCCTGGGTCCCACCCCTGATCTGGAGGGGGTTGGTGGTGCTTCCCAGCCGTGCCGGTGATGCGGGCTGGGGCTGTGCGTGGTGTTGGCTGGGAGGCGCAGGGAACACTGGGGAAGGGCAGGGGAATACAAATCAAAGGAGCAAGTCAAGCAAAGCAAGAGCAAACCAAGCCTGAGTTGTTATTAGCAAGGCTTGTTTTAAAGCTGATGACAAACAAATCATAAGCTCTGCTGAATGCAATTATGATGAAGTGCCAGAGGTTAATTATCAATACTTTCCTCTCCTTAACAACACGTTATTTCACTGCTATTCAGTAAAAAAGCATTGCTTATCTAGGGAGTCTTTGTTTCATCAAACCCTTGTTCTCCCAGCTGGCTGAGCAGGGTGCTGGGCTGCCATCAGCATCCCTCCCCCTGCTTCCCCTGGTCCCTTAGCTGACCTCAGCAAAGGTACCTTTCCCTTTCCAGCTACTCTGTTAATCCCTTGCTAAGCAGCTCCCCAAAGGGATACTCCACGCATGCTATATCTTCAGTTAAGGGTGGTGTGGGGTTTTCTAGCTTTTGCTTATCACCACAGGTTTACCTCAAGCCTCAGTGATAGCTTTCCCCTTTAAACCATTAGGCTGTCAAGTTCTTTGAAATTGCAGTGGCTGTGGGGCCAAGCCCCAGGGGCTTCTGAGGCTGCAGAGGAGAGCAGTATGGCACTGCTGTCCTAGGGTGGCAAGCTCACACAAGAAGCCGTGGAGAGACCTAGCTGCTGCAGGTGTTTGGGAGATGGTTGTCCTCTGGATGCTGACCTGGAGGAAGAAATGCCTGAGGTATGGAGACGACAAAGAAGAACATGAGTATTGGAGAGTGCTGAAGCCCTCCTTTTCTTAGGCTTCCACTTTCACTAAATGGTATTTAATTGGGTAGGCATAGTAGCTTATCAGGTCTTGTGGACTCTCAGTGCTCATCACTTTTTAAAGGAAGCTTTAAAGAAATCCCATTATGCATCTTCTAACCCAGACCTGTTAGTGAAATGCATAGCCCTTCTTCTTCTTCCCACTTCAGTTCTTCCCCAAAACAGGGAACACCTGCTGCATGTAAGGCAAAATACTGGGTTAAAAGGTGATACCAGGTAAATAAATTTTCTTCTGATGGTGGTAACTTTCTGATGAGTAACTCTGAAAATGGAGAACATGTGTTTTTAATGTGCACTTGGAGAGGTGGCAGCAGATAGTTTGGGTTATGTAGTGCTCAAGGTGTTCTTCCAGAGCAGTGTAGGCTTAACAGTTAACAAAGTTTTCTTAAAGAGAATCGAGCACAGGATGATCAGAGGCTCTGTGCAGCCTTGAAAAGAACTAGAGCTGCACAGCAACAGCTGAACAAAAGTATAAATTCCATACACCAGAAACAAGAGAACTGGGAGGAAAAGTTAATTCAGCCAAGCTATAGAAATAGATGACAGGCAGTCTGAGGTCTACACCAGCTAGTAAGGAAAGCTTTGGTCCTGGTCCATAGGCGCATTAAAAACATGAGATGGCAGGGTTTACTGAAACAAACACAAACCGTTTGTTGATGTTGGCAGATGCCAGCGGGGATTTCTCCAGCTACGAATGCAAGGCTTCCAAAGTGAACACAGAACAAGGAGGGATGTGGTAGCTGTAGACCTTTCTAGAAGAATAGATAGACTTTAAAATAGAAAAAAAATGAGAATGTCCCTTCCCTCAGCCAGCCTTGGGTGTGCTGAGAGGGGAAGAGATGCCGATGCCGAGTGCCAGAGCCCTGCTGAGTTTCAACCTCTGCGCTGCCAGACTTGGAGGGGAGGACGTGACTTCTAAGTGAAGTGCACTGAACACTTTCCCTTTGAGATCTGAGTCACATCTTTACCTCCTGCTTTCCTTGTCTGACTTCCTAGAGCTGTCCTGGAGTGACAGGGGGATACACTGGCCTCTGCTCAGCACGGCTGTAAAACTGCAGCTCGAGCATCTGCTCCAAACCAGCGTGACAGGGAGCTGTGGGGGACTGCGGTGGTCAAACACTGGAGTTACCAGAAGGATCTTTTTGTCCACAAACTGCTGCTACGGGAAGTTGATATCATGTTGTCCCATGGAGAGGTCAGGGGGACAATGTGCGTGTGGGGTGGCACGTGTCTCTGCAGCAGTGGCCCAAGCTGCTCTGCCTCCCGCTCGACAGCACTGTGGCACCCTCAACAGGGGTTTGTGCAGGAGCTGCTCCTGGTCTTATTCCCAAATACCCACCTCTTAACACAAATAAAATCAGTGTAGCACTTGCCTGCACCAGGTGCAGGCTGCTGTTCCCGTGGAGCGCTGGAAGTTGGCCTTTAGTCACCATCTCCCCAGCCTGCGTGTTGGTCTGCGATTTGCTGCGTTGGTGTGTGGGGCCAGGTTTCAGAGGAATCAGACCACGTACGAGCCAAAACAGCTTGTTAGGACAATGTGTTTAAAAAAAAAATAAGTCAGCTGTCTTGGAGCAATGAGTACAAGCCCATTTCAGAAGGTTTAGTGAGAAACACACGACAGCTCTTCTTGCCAGTTCAGAGACCACCTCTCGGCTGGTCCTTGCACAGCCTGGTGCGCTGAGCTGCCAGCGGCTCCCAACGGGCTGAGCTGGGGGTTCAGCTTTCCCCACGTGCTCTCTCCCAACTCCTTTCCATGGTGCTCATAAGGGTGATGGACCATCGTTTCATCCCTCTTCCTTGCTTAGATCCTCTAATTTCGCCTGTGTTTTCCAATTTCTCACACTCCAGAAAGGTATTGTTATTGCATTGCTGCTGTGTAGAACTACTTTGAAAACACTGTTCTGCCTCCTGCCGCCAGTAGACACTCCTGTTCTGCAGGGTTTTGTCTACGTTTTCTATTCCTCAAGCACTGCCTGCTTCTGTTTAAGTTTTATTCTGCCCAGTGCCCACTGCTCCTCTCATTCCCCGGGCTGCAAGGCAATGCTCCTGCTCCATCCCTCTCCTTATCTGCCCTTTCTGTGCTTGTTTATGTTGCACACATGAGCCAGGAAAGGGTGGATGCCTCAGCTCAGGCTTCCATCCTTGTCATTTAAGGAGCACTGTCTTATGGCAAATAAGTCTTTTCTCTGTAAGGAAAAACTTGCCAACTCTTTTCTTTCCCTGCTCCAACTCCAGCTTTTGAGATTTGTCTATGTAGATTTAGCTGTTGCATGCAATGCTCTTACCTTCTCTGTTCTGTAATGTGCCAGAAGAAAGCAAACCTACCTGAAAGATAACATACCTGAGAAATACTACAGATGTGTCATGGCAAGCTGCCGAGAGTGCTGGCCAGTATTGTGTCTTAAACTAATGAAAAATAGGCAGGAGTACATTTTGTGCATGTAGTGTCTGCTGATGACTCAATATTTCAGCTAAACATATTTACCTGAATATTCATAGTCACTTAGGAGGTGGTTGCATCTCCTGAGCTCAGCTAATCATGTAAATCCTGTTAACTACACTGCTTTTCTCCAGCCCACAATGTTGCTACTTGCAAGCTATTTACCATGTGTCCTTTAACTTCCAAAAAAAAGCAAAACAACCAAAAAAGACCCACCTCAAACACCCCACGCTGAGCCAAAAGCACCTGAGGTGCCTCAGCTGGCTGCGGGGAGAAGGGCTGGCTGCTGCAGCGGGTGGCTGAGCTGCCCTGTTCTCCTTTGGGAGCGTGATCCTGCTCAGGGCCCCTTCGTCCAGGGTGCCCATGGGACCTGCTTGTTGGGAACCCAGGCTGAAGCAGGTACCTCTGCTGACGGAGGCTCATCTTTTGTTTTTTCTTCTCTTAAAGAGATCCCGTTCACCCTTGAGGTCAGTCTGGGGACTAGTGAAGGAGCAGTTCTGCTGAGGCTGGAGTTCTGGTTGCCAGAGCGGGGAGAAAACCAGAGGCTTATTTTTAAATTATGAGGGAATAGTTTAGCTCTGAACATTTTTCCCAAGAGGAACAACAACGAAATCACTGTGGGGGGGGTTTACCTTTAGAAAAAGGTGATATTTGTCAGAGCATGGACCTAAAGAGCCTGCAGTTAGAAAACCAGTGCCCAGGTGGCAAAACCCATTTCTCTGATCCAAGAGCTGCCTGGGAAAAGGAAAGAAGGCACCAGCTTCTTCCTTTCCCAGCACTGGCAATAAATCCCATTTCATGGCCAGAGGTCCCCGTGGGGATCCCAGGTGGGAAGCGGGGGGCACAGCGTGACAGCCCAGCCCACCAGGGAGGCTGAGGTCCAGCCCAACTGGTCAGTGTGTCCTTCCCTCGAGGCGGTTTTCGCGGGGGAACAGATGGTGCAAGGATGCTGTTGAAGCTCAATGTCACCTCTGTTAATGCTCTGTGAAGTTCTGAGGTTTCTTCGAATGCTGCGGCTGCCAACTTCGGCTGCTGCACGGAGTAAGTCCTAGTTTGGCAAGAGGTCACTGGGATACGAAAGCCGGGAGTTGTTACGGGGCTTTTACAATAACAAATATAAGTCTTGAGGTCTGGCTGGAATGTACTTGTATTTTAAAGGAAATTGAAGTTCTTCACAAAGCAAGGAGAAAAGTAGTTTGAAATTAAAAACAAACTATCAAAAAACAATGCAAGATAAAAAAACAACCACACTTTTCCTTGCAGTGGTTTAATTATCTTTAAGATCACAAAAGAATCAAAGAGCCCTTGCTAAAGAGTGTGCCAGGGAACAAAGCTGCCATCCTCAAAGCGAGCGCGTGCCTGCGCCTCGGAGCAGCCTGGTCGTGGCAAGGGCCCTGGGAGATGTCCCTGTGAGGATCTCACGCCGACACAGGCGGTCCCTCAGCAGCGCTGGTGGCCGTAAGAGACCGACTTGATGTTCCAGCATTTGAGTGACTTCAGTGTCACACGCACTGACTGTAAAACAGCTTTCCAGAGTCCTGCTGATTGCGCTACAGTTAATCAATTTTATGAGAACAGGTAATTGGGAAACACAGCGTTTGCTGTGACAGCTGGTGACGGCTCGCTGCCCAGACCCACGGCCGCTCAGGGGATGGTGTTCAATAACCAGCACAGGGCTGGTTTGGGGCTTTAGATCAGCAGCTTGCTTGATGTTCAGCTGTTTTCGTTGTCTGCGTGATGCTGATGTCACCTGAGACCTGTGCAGAGGAGTGCCCCTCGCCCCAAGCCCCCATCCTGGAGAACGTGGCCACCAGCCAGGGCTGAGAGTGGTGGCAAGTGGTGGAGCTCCAGAGGCTGACGGTGCTCTGCGTAAAGTGTGCTCGGGCACATGCAGAGCGGGACAGGGAACTGCTGGAGAGAGTCCAGCACAGTCACAGGGATGATGGAGGGATGGAACATCTCCCGGGGTAGGAAACGCTGAAGGAGCTGGGGCTCTGCAGCTGGAGAAGAGGAGCCCGAGGCGTGACCTCACTCCTGGTTATAAATTTGGAAAGGGGGAGTGTCAGGAGGACGGAGCCAGGCTCTGCTCAGGGATGTCCAGTAACAGGATGAGGGACAACGGGTGCAAGTTAGAGCACAGGAGGTTCCACAAAAACATCAGGAAAAGCTTTTTCCCTGTGCAGGTGCCGGAGCCCTGGCCCAGGCTGCCCAGAGAGGGTGTGGAGTCTCCTGCTCTGGAGACTTTCCAACCTGCCTGGACGCGTTCCTGTGGGACCTGCTCTGTGTGACCCTGCTCTGGCAGGGGGGGGCACTGGGGGATCTCTGGAGGTCCCTTCTGACCTCTAACACTCTGTGATTCTGTGTGCCACTTGGTTCTGCCTTTCTGGTCTTTCCGAGGCAGGACCTCATCCTCTGCTCCTGCTGTGGTCAGTGCTGGGTGAGGCTCTGGGATGCATTAATGAAGAGCTGGAAGAATGTGGCCAGTAAGTGAAGTGTTCAATCAGAAGGCTAATGGCATGTTCATAACGAATCGTGGGAAAGTTTAGCCTCATCAGCTGGAGTAGAGGAGATATTGCCTGGGAACGGTGATGTAAAACCTTCTTACCCCATGGCCGAACGCAGGAAGAGTTCAGGCTACTTGCTGGGGGAAGCAGAAGGTTGCTACATGTTGTCTCTTCCAAGGATTTCTTGACAAGGTGCTGTGTGTGGGGAGAAAGGGAAAAGGGGGAATAGTTCCATCTCCAGGGCATCCGTCGCATTAATCACTGATAGACCAGGTGTCGGATTCTGCCTGTCTAGACAGTCATACAAAGACAGATCTTAGCTCTTGGCTCAGGAACAGGTGCTTCTATATGTGTGAGACTTTCCTAGAATTTTAAAAACAAAACTGCGGAGCTGTCAAAACAAACAACAATGCCAGTGTTTCAAACCCCTGTGTTCAGCACTTGAATAGGAGCTGATTTCCACTGGTGCTGCTAACGTCTTTCATCCCAGCTGGACTTCAGGCCCTCCCAAATCTGAAATCAAAGGAGATAAGATTATGTACCTTCTGCCATTTTCCTTCTGTAGTTAAAAGCTGTGTGATTATCCTTGCAGTATCTGTCACTAAAGATTCTTTAACACTTCTCTCTTTTTTTCTTTTTTCTTTTTTTTTTTTTTTTTTTTTTTTAATTTTAAATCCATGCCTTTCCAGTACCTGCTAAGGAAAATCATGTTGTAGTCAATACAAAACTGCTCTACAGCAGACCAGGTCTGGAACAAAAAGTCTGTGCTCCATCTGCCTTAGTGGTGGTGCTGCGTATGAATCCCCACAAACACCAAACGCAGCTGAAACACTCTGCCACGTCTAATTCTGTGACAGCACGTGCATATTTGGAAGTATTTTCTCTTTCATGTTAGCAAGTAATGTCAAGTCTTCATGTGCGTTCTTTGTGGTAAGTCTTGGGTGGATGCTATAATAACGTGTATCCAATGCGTGCTGAGGGGCAGATGACTAGATGGCAGCAGTAGTGATGTGTAAAGTGTTAGGACTTAAGAAAACAATAAAAATAGGGACAAAACTGAGGGAGGCTGTGATTTTGGTTGTGTTGGCCTGCCACCAAACAAGTGACAAGGAGCTGCGTGGGGCACAGAGATGAGCTTGTAAAACATGAGCCCATGTTGTGGAGATGTTCCGCTCCAGCTCAACAGCTGCCCCGTGACCGCCGGCAATTCCCTGCACATCTGGGCTCTGCCCTCTGCTTGGCTCAAGCTCTCTTTCTCTTGGTGTATGCACGAGCATGACTTGACAGGTGGGACTGGTCTTTTTCGAGGTCTGCAAGCATTGCTGAAATAAAAACATAGCCTTTGCTTTCACCTTGTGTGTGATACCCACCCCCATTTAACTTTGCAGAGGGGTCTGTGGCTGAGGGGGTATCTCATCCAGCCAAGGTGTGTGTACAGGCGAGGTGGGACTACTCCTGACTCTGGCTAACCAGACCAGGATTAGTGGCATGGTGCTCACGGCAGGTTGAAAAACCACCAGGGGAGCCTCTGGCCACAGGAATTCAAGCGGCTGATGTAGGCGGCTGTTTCAGGTCTGTCGGTTTACCAGGGGGTACTGATGGCCTTGATGACCCCTTCTCTGCTGCCCTTGCTGAAAGTGGCTGGACTGGGTCCAGTGTGAGTGCTGGCAGAGCGCAGCGCGTTCAGATGGATTTCTGCAGTTGTGGAAAACAAAATCATCTCTGATCCTGAATCCAAGGCGTGCTGGCCCCGTGGGCTGTGGGGGTCTGGCTCTGCCGCTGTGCCGATGGTTGTGTTCGTCCTCTGTGGTTCCACCCAGCGCTGTCTGTCTGAGCTGTTCTTGAGTCTTTTTAAGCACCAAAGACCCTTGAAGCTTCTCTGGTAAGATGTTATGCTGGTGAATGTGACAGCAGGTACGGAGTATCGCATCAACTCAGTGGTTGGCTGTTCTCTTCCAATGCTCCACGCTCTTTTTACAGGGATGTGTGTGCACCCAGGGGTGATGGTGGCTGTGGATCAGCTCAACAGGTGGAAGAGGCTTCGCTTGGCCCTGATACGAAATAATCATCTCAAAGAAAATCTAGACGGGCTTTGTGAATGTGAATTTATTGTCAGTAACTTGCAATTTCACTCAATAAGAGCGAATTACTCTGATAAGAAAGAGTGGCTTAACGGTCCTTAATTGAACATCACCATTTTCTCTGAAGCAGGTAAATGTTATTGTGTGCCACAAGTAGGCCAGCTGGGACTGTAGAGCAAACAAAACTTGTCACGCTGAAGAGCTACGCTTTGCCGAAAATGAGCATTTTAGGTTCTGTATGTTTCAACAGAAGGTAGACCTTAATCAAGGAGACTTAATTCTTCAATTTTCTCATGCCTTCTGTAAATTCTCACTGATCTCTTTGCACAGACAGGGGTCTGTCTCCTGCCTTGCTGCAACCCCTTTGGTGTGTGCCTCTTGCTTCAGCCCCTGCGCTCCCAGGTTTCTTTGCTTTCCTTCATTGAAGTTCTTGGCTGAAATGGAAGAAGAATTCACTCTATATTACAGGCTACTGTGACCAAAAGAGATGACACTGAAGCTACACGGCTGCCAGAGCCATTAAGTGTAATAAAACGCGATTTATAGTTAGTGATAGAATATTAAGGAATTACAAGGGCTTTGACTGAAGATTTAATGCATGCAGTAATACCTGCTTGTGGTTTTTGCCCCTGGGGAGGAGCACAGCCTGTACCATGGGCACTGTTTGGGCATCCTCTGCCTGTTACACTATTCCAGCAATAATTTGAAGGGTTGCTGGGTGGTGTTTGGGTCAGCGGAAGGCTATAGACAGTAGATTTTATCCCTCTGTTATAAGTAGCCCTTGCCCTAAGACACCGGAGGGAAGAAACCAAGTCAGACTAACCCCTCTGGACTCTGGAGCCGGCTTAAATTTACCTGCTGGCAGTATTTTTCTAGTCTGTTCCACAGAAAAAGCAAGCACAAGCTGAGGTGAGGGCTTGCTCTGCACCCGTGGCAGCTCTGCTGTGCCCGCAGGCGCGTTGCTACGCTACAAATGCACTGCCGGCTTGATTCCACCAGAAAGCTGAGAGGTGTTAATATACCTGAAACTGATCCTTTTAAATATTAAACTTGAGACAGGCTTAGAAGAGCTCTCGTCAGAGGAGTCATTTCCTCCTTCCCATTTAAGAAAAAAAAAATAAAAAATCCATCTGCTCAGCCAGGGGGGTCACTCTGTCTGGGGAAGGTCCCACTGCAGACCTGGGACCTGCTGCTCCTCTGGGCTCTGGAGCTGGTACCTGGGCTCCCTCCCTGGTACCTGATTTCTACCAGCTTTAGCAAGATGAGAACTGGCTCTTCCTACCCAGGTGCGTAAATCACCTTTCCAGGGTCTCTGTGATAACAGACTCTGAATTAAAAACGGAGTCAATTAATTAGAGTGCTGGTACTCTGCTGATCTGCGGAAAGGTCACACTCACATTTACCTTTTCTACTATTAAAGCGGGCAGTGAGAATCAGTTTTACAGCGCGTCCATGGGTTTATTTATCAATGACTTCAAGGCGTATGTGTGTTTGTGCCATTCAGCCGTTAAACCCCAGCGATGGGTATCGCAGTGACTGTTGCTGCTGCGGTTATTTGCAAACATGTCACAGCGGCGTCATTTCAGTGTCTAGGTTTCACATACGTGTTGTTTTCTCCTTCTTAAAAATATATCTTGAAAAGCTGTGGTGCTGGCATATCAGAGAGCAAATGTACCATCGGTGCTGTGCAGTTTGTCTTGTTTTTTTCCGTCCCAGTCCGCAACTTCTTGCAGCGTGATCAACTCGTAAGCGGCTCCTGGTTGAAGCAGTCGTGTGAAAACCAGAGGTTCATCATCTCGGGTAAAGTTTGTGCCTTATGTCAGCAGCTTCCAGGCTAGTGAGACAAAATAAATAGTTCTGATGTAAAATGTGATGGTTAAAACGTTCGGATCGAGAAATATTTTTCTCCCACACATATTGAGCAGTTGCGATGAGCTCATGTGTTAAACTATGCTGCTCATCCTGAAGAGGCCCCTGGATTTATTTCCATATGACAGTGGATAATCCATTCCCCAATTCTGTTCTGAATTAGGTTTAACATTTGGTAAGGTCTTCAACTGCAAATGTCTAATTTCTTATTCAATATTCAGGTTTCCAAATGAAATAAACGATCTATTTACATGCATCAGTAGACCATCTGGTTCCATATGAGAATTCGACAAAGAATCTATTAATTGTCAGGCATGTTTATTCATCATTCTCAATTCATAATTCTTATAAATAATTAAATCAGAGGATCTTTTGTAAATAAACAAGCCAGATGATTATTTTGAAGCTCTGACTTCCATACCTAAAAGAAAATAAAATTAATAGCTCATGTAAATATCCAAGAAAAGGAAAACATGCAATTACATGAGTACATAAAGCACTGTAATTTTTCTGCAACTAGCGAAGTCCCTGTCACCTCGCATTTAAAACTGTAATTACCCTCACCAGACAAACACAGAGGAGACAAGAGAAAGAGAAAACGATGTGTAGAAAGGAAGGTGACTGATGTGACAAACTGTCTGTGTGACTCTCTGCTGTGCCTGTGGCTCTCTCGGCAGAGAGAGCAGCGCTGCCGCCACCTCCAGCCCTGCTGGGCAGAGCCGAAAGGAGACCGAGACGTTTTGGGGTGAAAAGGGAAGGCAGTAGGTGTGTGGGGGGGTGGCTAAAGCGTGGCTAGCGAGAGAAGGCAGGTGAGCACTGCTGCTTCTCGGATGGCTTTGGGTAGTTCATGGCTGGGAGGAGACGTCTGCGAGAGTGTGTGGGTAACCTTTGAAAGGGGAGCACAAGTTCCCTTTGCTAAAGTCTCTGGAAGATTAAAACCAGAGGGATGATAGTGGTCTTTTGGGGGAAATTTTGAGGTACATCTAGTAGCTAGAGCCACAGGAGTGTTATTTTTTTTTTTCTCCCAGCCACTCCAAGCATTATTTCTGGAAATCAAGAGTCCTCGGGCACTTTCACTGTGAGTGACTTCAAGCCGGAAAATGTGATTCATTGGAGCTAAAATGTAATTTCCAGAATAGTCATCTCTCACAGCTTATCTTCTGGAAAAAAAAAGACATCTTGGCATGTCAGCAGGTGAGAAGGTTGGACACCTGCTGCGACTTATAGGTAGTGTTTTATTACTTTCACATTTCTTATTTTAACTTCATTGCCTGACATAGTCATTACCTTTTCAAGGACACAGTTTTCAGAAGTATTGGGAGTCTTCTACCCAGAGTGTACTGAGGCTCCTGTAATGTAAGACATAAATGTACCTAATGCATGTCTCTGGCTTTCATGCTGAGCCTTGGAAATGACACGGCCATGTTCACTATGTACTGATGGTTTGCCTCAAGCTCTTCTTCCAGTTTGCTGTAATTTTAAAAATGGATATCCTTATTCCTACAGCAAAGTAGGGTACGAAGTTGGTAACGATTTACGGGTGCCTGCCTCTGATTTATTACTCCAAATTAGCACAGCTCCACAATGATGAAGATTGCTCATACCTGATATTTTTTGAGGGCTCTGCATGAGCATGTCGGGGTTGGAATTTTCAAAATCCCATTAAGTATTAGACCAACCTAAGCCTCTACGAAGGTTGACAGGGATCAACTCCAAATCAGAGGTCAAAGCCTGGACTCTGGAAACTAAACTGCCTGTCCAGAAACATCGATTCAGGCATCCATCCATCTTCCCACTCACCCACCCACACATCCCTCCCTTCCTCCTGCTGGCATTTCATCTCCTTGTCTCAAGACTGAAAAAGAGGCTTTTTGTCACCCAAAGCTGACACTTCAACAGCTTCCTGCCCGACGCTTACGCCCAGCGTGTGACAAGCAGGGTCTGCTTGCCCTGACGTCGTGTTGAGCCACCGGATTCCTGCCTGGTGAGACCCGGGGGTGCCGGTGCCGTTCCCTGAGCCCTGGGGTCTGTAAGAGACATCTCCATCACCAGGAGCCGAAACTGGAATCTGAATGAGTCTTCCCGTTGTGACCTGGGCGAAAGGCAGGGTGCATGAGCAAGACGTGAAGCTGCTCATCAAGAGATGCTCGTGGAACGGAGCGTCGTTCGGCATGGGGGGTTTGGAGGTGGCATTTCTTGCTTTTTTTTTTTTATTTGCTGCAGCCAGGAGATGCCTTTTCAGTGTTCCGGAAGTTAAGGCTGGAGAAAACCTCTAACAAGTTTTACAGGAAGATTTATGCCGCTTGTGATGACAGGCACACACGTGCTCAAAATCATTGTTCACGCCTAAGTTCGCTGAAATCTGACTCCGTCTCCTGAACGACAAGTATAAACTACCAAGCAATTGTTTTTCTCCTTTTTTAATGAACTCACAGACTCATTTGTATGTTGAATGAGGAATCAATGCAATCAGGCCATGAGAAGCAGATATTCTGTATAGATCAGGCTCTAAGATATTAGCGGCTGAAGTGTTACCCTACGTTCCGTCACCATTTATAGAGGTAATGGAAAATATTGATTTTGAAAGCCATTGCCAAAATATGAGAGCATATTTTAAAACTTACTTGCTTCCTATAATTTCATCTCCCCTATGAAAAACTTTTTGATGCCTGAATAGCTACTCTGACACTTAATGCTTTCTCCTCTAAGCCTGGTTAATGAAGAAGCATCCGAAAAACAAAAAGATGTGTTTCTGGCTGCCTGTGATAGTGTCCCTGGGATGAGTGATAAAAAGATAAGTAACTGGAGTAAGAAATTGAATCAAGAAAATGAATCAGGATCTTTCCTTGCTTAGTATCCACCACTGGATTTTTTTTGTTTGCATCAATTCCTCAGCATGTGATTTCTTTAATGATGTTTTTAATTTTGAGGCTTCTCTATTAAAATGTTCTCATACACTGTATTCTAAAAAATAGAAGGACTATAAGTTAATATTTTCACGGTTTGGACATGTTTATGATGCTTCTTTTGACATCACACCTGTGGAAACGTGCTCACAGACTCCAGGGGTGCTCAGAACTCTTCCCCAAAAGTGAGAAATGGAAGCGGTGATAGATTTAGTAGTAATTGTTCTCCATATGGCATATCAAAGAATTTTAGAAGCTAGCTTTGTGCTAGGTGTAGAGCTGGCTGGAAAAACTGATGAACGGCTTTGTCGAAGTGCAGATCAGTTGAAATTAAAATGCTTTGTGTAATCATGCCGTCATTGCTGAAAACTTAATTTCTAAGAGGGTGAAGGCACTGAGGAGATGATAGATTTGGGTAATGTCAAACATCCCATTTCAGCATTCTTTGAATGAAATGTTTCAGTACTTCCTTTCAAAGCATCTTTCCATTTCTGAAAGAGTTTTTTAAGACTTAATTATCTTTTTTAAATCTTTTTTATTTTTTTATAAGCGAGTGTCAGATGATATTGGAGTCCAGTATCATGAAGTTCAAGCCTTACATATCTATAAAATATGTTTGTCTTATGTCTTGCAAGTTTTGAGATTCGAGTGCTTCAGCTCTCGTTACATCTTGATCATTTGGGAACCCAAGCGAAAAAGCCATCCTGCCCGGCACTGCCGGCAAAACTGTTTTCATTCTTATTGACAGGACCAGTGAATCAACAACCAATCTTCAGTGAAACAGTGAGGTAGCCCAGGCTTCAGCTAAATCTTTTTTATAAATGAAAAAAACGTTTTCTTAGGTTCTTATTATTCAGTGGTGGGGTGGGACACTGTGTGTACTGGGGGGACACCACATCGTGGCTCATTTCTGCGCTGAGCCGACCTCTCGGCGCAACTGTTACTCCAGACGAAGCTCCCACTGACTGCAAAGAGATTATCGTGGCTGTGATGTGAAAGGGGAGTAGCTGTTCTTCCTCCTGCAGACCCGGGTTCAACCTCTGCCTAGTCAACTTTGCTAAAATGACCCCTCCTTCGGCAGTGAACGGACCGGCAAGAAAGAGCAGGTGTAAATTTGCCGTGCTCGGTGTCACAGTCCCAGCTGAAAGGATGCTTCAGATCACTGACCAGATGCAGACAGAGGAGCTTTTTTTCCTCCTTTCCTTTTCTTTTTTCTTTTCTTCTTTTTTTTCCCCCCCTCCTATTTCCAGAAATAGGGTTTGTTGTTGAGTCCTGCGGCTTCTCCATGGGTCTCCTTGCTGGGGGAGTTTACTCCTTGGAAGGAGGTTCTACATTTCTGCTTGTTCCCAGGGCTGATCTCACCTGGTAGGAAAATCACTGAACCGTAGCTCCCACGGGTATTTGGGTCCAGAGCCCTCCCCACGGTTTTTGATAGACATCAGGGATGTCTGACTGCCGAGCATCTTTCTCTTCTTGTTTCTGTTTGGAGACAGGTGGGAACCGGATTGCAGTCTAACTACTGAGCAGTCTGGGTTCCTCTGCTGGTATCTGCTGCCTTCGGGGTGACTCATTCCAGGATTATGTAGGCATTTTATTCACTGCGTTATTACTGGAAAGTTCTTTCTGCGGAGGCTTGGAATATAAAACTGAAAATATTCTGATTGTAAACCGCCTAAGATAATATGAAGTGCGTTGTAAAAGTAGGTCCTGCCTGTGCAACACTAATTCCACAACTGCAGAAGCCGTAGTAAGTGTTCAGTTCATGCCTGCTCCCATTTAAGTGTTTTTTGCAACGGCCAAAATTGAGATTCTTATCACAGAAAAACCTCTAGTCTGCCTTCTCTTCATGTTTAATTCACTTTTAGCTGAAAAACAGTCTTCTAATGTGTTACTGCTGGATGTCTCAGGTATTTTCTCCAAGATTATAACAATCCAAGAATTTCAAAGTTGTGGGTAGGCAGAGACTCTCTCTTGAAATGTGCCATAAAGCAGAAAAAGGAGCCAGAATTCTTATTATTTCATTGCTCTACTACACCTCAAAGGAGCTGTCATCCAAGGAGCATGTGACTGTCAAATTACAATTAAGCTGAAAAAGATTTCAGCAGTACTTGGGGGTTCTTTTTGCGGTTTTTGTCCCAATTTATCTCTTCTACCCAGGTCCCCGTGTTGGGTTTCTGAGAGATGAATGCCAACTGAGCTATCCATCGTTAGATGGCTGCACGCTTCTCTTCAGAGAAGAAGGTCAAAATGGGATTGCTTTTCCCTTAAGAGCAAGACTGATTTACCCAGAGTGAAGATTTCTGCCTCAGAATTTCTAGTCTTCAGTTCCCAAGTGTAGTATGTTTTTTTTTTCTCCCTGCTAGCTCCTGGCAGCTTGAGGAGCTTTGAAACACAAATATTTATGGTCGAGGCAGTGTTTGGATTAGGGAATGAAGAGGCTGGATCAGCTGCATCGCTTATCTTTTTAAGAGAATGAATATTACGAGCATGGATATACTCTTCAGACATCATCTTAGAGCTTCGATTCTGCAGAACGTGCTTGATTAAAAAGTGGCCCAAAGAAAGACAAGGTTCATTTTACAGCTTCCTGCAAAGATACAGGGTTTGGCACCAGTTCTCAGTTCCTTGGCAATATGTGCAAGCCTAGAGGGGAAAAAAATAAGGTTATGAATATACATATTTACAAAATAGTTATGATTTAGGGTAGCATCTGAATGCCACGAGCTGGGCTGGGCTGCAGGTCCCCAGGGGCAGGAGCATGAGCTGGGTCCTGCTGCTCTGCTGGGCTCCGGGAGGAGGTTCTTGTCCCAGGTCCCAGCCAAATCCAGCTAGAGAGTGATTTGTATTTGTTCCCTGGGTAAACAGAGAAGTCTCTATCGGGTTCTGCCAGTCCAGCACCTTTCAGGCACAGTTAGATTAACTTTCAGAAAAATAATAAAAATTACAGCCCAGCTAATTAATGCCCTAGGAGTTCAATAGAAGGCCTTATGACACCTACAGTAATGCCAAATGAGTTGATTATGATTAATGTTATTAAAATAAATGTCGGGGGAATGAATTATGGCTTGGTCATTATTTTAAAGTGTCGCCACTGAATCTATAAAAGCTAATGACTTGGTTCAGGGGAAGTAATTCTACATGTTCGTGACTAAAACCTGTGGAGAATTCAAACTTCCGTGGAAAAGAAAAAAAGCCATGAAAAACATGAGAAGACGTGCATGTTCTCTGGAAAACAAAATGCGTCTTGGCTTCAGGACGGTCTAGAGGCTGGGAGGTGGGATGAGCAGGTCTCTGACTGGGGAATTTCTTTGTGCTTGACAATGAATTCAGAGCTGATCATTCTGGTTTGTGCTCAGGTTTTCATCAGGCTTGATTAGTTTTTTTTGCTGTTCTTTTTTGGAGGAGACTTTGGACTTCTGTCTGTGACTCCAGAACGAGCTGATTTCTCAGATCCGTATGCCCCAATGTTTGTCTTCGCATTGCTTTGTATGTGACAGATAATTTTGTATAAAAAATTTAAAAGTACAAAGGGCTGGTTTTAACATTTCTCAGCATGAGCAGCTCCCATCAACGCAGCCTCTGTGGGAACTCGTGTTGGGGTTGGGACAGTCTCTGCAGCTCTTGTATTGCGCTAAATTTTCTACTATTTTTAAGCAATTACTTCCAAGTAGTTTTTGACTACGCTTCTACCACATGAATGCTTCCCTCCTGTTTCTTGAGATATGCACGATTCCAGTTTAATTTGTGGGTGTGAGGTGTGCTGGAGGTGTCAGTGGGACGACGAGCTGCTCTGCTGCCGTGGGAGGATGCTCAACACGGAACCGACTCGTTTGTCCTGGGTCACGTTGCCTTCAAAGTCTCTTCCTTGGCTTTGAAGAAAACTGGGTTGGTGGGATAAAGAGGCTGCAAGCTTCTGTGAAGAGCCCAGTAAATATTAAATACTATTATTGTTATTCATTGGTTTCAGTATCGTTTCTGTGGCATGTACTAAATTGCTTGTAGGTTTAAAACTGAAGCATGGCTGCTCATGGGAATCGGTTCACCAGCCAGTAAAACTTTATCCAGTCCTAAAATAAAAACATGTTCTGTTCATTCAGAACAATGTGAATTTGTGCAAAATGGCAGAAATTGGAATTTTATGGAGTTGTAAGAGTTGATGTGAAATTGCAGATGACATAAATAGTCTGCTTTTTCTCTTATTACCTATTCAGACTGCTGTCTTTTCAGTATTCACCTCTTGCTTTGATTTTCCTAACGCGGTAGTCTTAGAAACATCATAACCTTGTCTTCACAAAAAAAATAACAGTCTAAGAATGAAAACATTTATTTACCTTATTGACATTTAAACCCCAATTATTTTCAGTGCAGTGGGTTTTACCTATGCAAATCCTTCCAGCAACTTGTGCAGCCTTAGGAGAGATGTTCTTTAGAAGCTTGATTAAAGTCTCAGCTTGAATAAAATATTTAGCAAAGATGTTTCCATACTCTTCAATTACTCCTTAATGAGTCATCTTTGTTAACCTACTAGGAGACATCCTTTTTCTTTCAAGGGCTGCTCATAATTTTTCCTTTTTGGCTTAGTATAGAGCATGTGATTTTATTTTTGGTTGTACAATCCAATTCCCAAAAAAAGAATAAGAACTATGCTGCCACCAGCAGGGGCTGAGCGATGATGATGATGGTGATGATGCTGTGAGTGAAGAGGAGCCAGGAGAGAGGCAGCCCTTGCCCAGAGCCTGGCAGTGGCTGTACCAGCTGCTGCTCCTCCGCAGCAGGACGGAGGTGGCACTATCCTTAAAGAGTACAATAAAAAAAATATAGAAAGTGAGGAGAGGGATCAGTATGTGATTCTAAGTATTGCCAAAAGAGCGCAGTTAAAGTTTAAGAGGTGTGTCTTACTGTGAAGTTAAAATTGCTAGGGGTGTGAGAAATGTAATAAGGACAAAATCTGTGTAATTTATATGATTATTTTTAAAGCCACACGCTTGCCTGGTCACAAAACTATTTTAACTGTGGTGACGTAAGGTCTAATTAACGAAATGACATTGGGAGAAGAGGTACAAATCTGCCGAGTGTGCATTTTGCTGCTGCTGATGTCATTATGCTGCAGCAATGGAGCAACACGCTTTAACCCTGACAACGCTGCTGTTTGCTGAACAGCAAAGTAGGCGAGCGCAGGGGCGAGACACGACTGATCTGGAAATGCTGACAATGTTTGTTGGCGTTACTGAGTTAACCAGGTCAGGCAGGATACAAGCTGACTGCAAATAAATGTAGGAGGTCCTTAGAATGCCAAGTGACTGGGTCATGAAAGGGCAGAGGAAACTTGCTGTAAATAAATGTAAAGTCAGTGTAAAAAGGCGACAAAAATATGCGATCTGATTGGAGAAATACATTGATGGGATCTAGACTGAGTAGTTGCACCAAAGGATCAGGTCTCATGGCTACAGTGGGTAGTTTTACAAAAATGTCAACCCAGTGCTCAGAAGTGCTTGCAAAACACACAGAGGGTTAAGAGGAGGAAAGCGTAGGAAAGGAAAAGAACGTAGAAAACATGATTATGCCATTGATGCGTCTTGGATACTTCCATATGAAATAAGAGAAGTATAAAAGATGTGGAGGAGGTTATTGAGGATCACAGCTCCGTGATCCAGCTGGTAGGACCTGCGATGACTGCTCTGGTGCTTCTGCTGCGGGAAGAACCAGCACAAATCTTTCGGATGAGTAGTGGCTGGAGGGATTCGGAGCAGAGGATGAGTCTTCCCAAGCCTTTCTTCGTGCCTGAACTCCTCTGCCCAACATTCAGCACCGGGTCTCCTGGGTGGAGGTGGACATGACGCTGCGGCACAGCAGGAGCTTCACTGACCTTCCTTGGTCCTTCACAGAATGTCAGAGTCTGTTCTAGATACAAAATTCAGGGCTCTTTTGAGCTCGGCTTAGGGGAGGGATGGGATTTTAAGACTGACCAGAGGAGAGCAGATGGGACTGCATCCCCGTGAGTCCCCACTGCTGGGACTGTGGCCGGTCCCTCCCCACAGCTGGTGGGGATAGAGACCGAGGTGGTTTTAACATTAAAACCTGTGTCGCGCGCTTTGCTGTTGCTAGGGCCTAAAAACTTCTAATGTCTGAGTAGGTGTCTAATTTATTTTCCTCTTTATTTTTTTTTTTTTTATCTCTAAGAGGCATGAATCATTCAGTTCCATTTACCAAAAGGGCTTTGCTCCTGGGTTTGGTGTCTGTGGATATTTGCAGCAGTTACCTACAGTGAGTGGGATGCTGTTACTGCTCTGTTAAGGGGCAAGATGCTGGTAAGGGAAGCTGAGAAAATGGATTAATTTCGGGTTTGTAAACCACAGAAAAAAGTCCCACACGTTGATGAGAATGATAGTGTGTGTACCGGCAGAATGAGAACAAGAGCTTTGAGAAAATGAGGTTTGAGATTGAACGATATGTTGTAAGCGGGTGCAGCAGTAGTAATTGTTGCCAGAACTCAGTTGCTATTTATTTACTTCTGGTTTCTTGACTGTGCAGATATATTAAACATAACTAAAGGATGTGGCAACTCCTCTTGCCTTCCTGTTCTCAGTGTCTTCTCATTGTGCTTCACCAGGGAGAGCTTATGTCTACATGGACTTAGACAGCTGTGTGCGTGCCGTGCCCCCTGCTTAACGCTGTGAGCCATAGAGAGAAAAAGGATAGGGAACAAATATTCACTTTTCTGATATATTGCCAAAACTAGAGGCTGATAATTTAATATGCTGCCTAACAGCTTGATAGTCTACAGAAAAATCCCACTTTCTTCCACACACAGACAGCAGAACACACTGCCACCGATGTTGGGAAAGCCAAAGAAATAAATAAGCTCATTGTAGTTACTAAATATGATGGTTGGCATTCAAACCAAGGTCAAATATCTCACTTATCAAATTCAGTATTGCAGTATCTCTAGTAATTTCTATGATTTATGCAGCTGTCATAAACAATTCTGTCTGTGGAAATCTACAGAAGTTACACTAAGACGCTTAAAAAGCTTTGAGTAAAGCCATGGGTATTTCTTTAAGCCGGGGCTTTTTCCTGGAACACCAGATCCCTTCACATGCCTCTTCTGGAAATATTTTGTCATCTTACACCTAAGCTACTACCATAATTTTGCCATCTGTGCACGTCTCCTAGTCAGAGCTGATCAAATTATTTGCTGCAAACAACACACCGTTGATGCTCCATGAGCAGAGCTGGGGGGAGCTCTGAGCGCTGCTCTCAGTCGGGGCTATTTCTGCGCGATGACCGGTAACCTAAGCAACAGGTTTCATAGAGTTAATGTGGAAATGGCTCTTTTTACCCAGAATGGAACAGCCTGTGAACTGCAGCTTGAAACGAAGGCATCAGAAAGCACAGTCCCTCCTGCAAAAGGAGATGCCCTGTGGGGCTGCTGCTCCATCCCCGTGGCCTCTGCTGAAATCAGGGGTTTGTTCGAGCGAACAAAGTTTTCCAGACACAGGCTCTTTTTTTTCTATCTTACAACAGGATACAAAATATGTTGCTGATTTTGTGCGTTCAATGCTGCCTGCCCACCCTTACATGGATTTCTTTACAATTTCTGGTCACGCAAAGAGCTGCATCATTTACAGGCAGGATTCACAGGAATGCGGCTCTGCTGCTAAGGAGCAGCTGGAGGACACACTTAAATAAAACAGGAATCCTCCTCACAAGCTGTTTCATGTTATCATGAAGGTTTATAGATGGAGATAAATCCTTTCTGACCTACATGACCCAGCTGGCAAGCAATGACAGGTTCCCGCTGAGCCCAGACCCAGGTTCTTTTAATGTCTCTGAAACTTCTGGAGCATCCCTCCCGCCTCGTGGACATGACTAAGTGTAAAGGGAATTTAATCCCCTTCTCTCACAGCTCCAATCTCCCAGGCTCTGACTTTTTCATTTTCTTTGTAGACTGCAGCTGCAGTTTCCCTGAAAAAACTTCCCTGCACACCAAAACTGCTCCTAAATTCGCCTGATAATAAATCACTCAAACCTGATTAAGTTTAGAAAATCTTTGTAGCTGTGACATAACATGACCCAAATCCCTGGCTGTGAATGTAGGGGTGTTACTTCTCCTTGCGAGGGGTTTGGGTGTTGAAAAGGGTTATTCCCTGTTGCAACTTCCCAACTTCCAGGTGCTATTAACAGGGAAATGGTATTTTCAACGGCTCAGTGGACTGACCTGCATAAATCCTGTGCCAAACCTGCTGTGAGCCAGTCACTCTTATCGAGCAGCTCTTGGTGGTCTGTGAGGCTGAGAACCACCCGTCACCTCAGGTTCCTCCAGTCCAGCTCTCATTTCGAACTGGAGCAGGATGCTGAAGGACTACACTGAGAATAACATCTGAAGGGGTTTGGGGCATGTTGCTTTCCAGTCCTGGTGTATCGTCCTCATTCCTTACTTTTGTACTGTGCTTGTAGGAACCAAAGCCATTTACTCTGCAGTCAGCTCCGTGAATCCTGTGTGAGACATACGACAGAGATTCCAGGAGATCTTTATTTGCTTTGAACTGCCTTGCCTGCTGATGTATAAGAAGACTTTTTGTTAGAGGTGGTTTGGTCATTTCCCTTTTTAGGGCCCCCAGACTGTGTGTGTCTGACCTCATATTTCTCTTATTGAACATCGACGGGATGCCCAGAGATATTTTACAAGAGACCGAATCAGACAAGATGATAACATGTGTATCACTTAACGTTCCCCAAGTTGTGTGTTAAACTATGGAAGCAGCTCTGTATGGATTCAGCGCTTGCAGAGAGTTACGTTACTGAAAGAAAACAATAATTAAGAAATCATTGCACTCTAGATGAAGAACGGGGAATGGGATGTCGTGGCTGGGAATTAAAGATAAGCAAAACAAACGTGGAAAAGAAGGCTTCCAACAGAATTAAGTCAACAAGGGGAGTGAAAATATGCTCCCACTTCAACAACATGTACATTTATTAGACTGATTTGAAAAAAAAATGAGTTCAATAGGCTCTTACAGACTCAGTAATTCACCACAGGCTGCTGCTATCACTTGCTAAAAATCTTGCACAGAACCTGGTGGGATGAGAAAGCAGGGAAGGGTGAGTAATAAATCACTCTGTGTATTTTGCACATGTATAAGCAAAAAAGAACCAAGACCCTAGATGGAGAGTAGCAAGGCTGAGAAAGCGCTCTTAAAAGAATCAGTTAAGGAGCATACGCTTATGAAGTGAATCCTCCTCGTGCCATCAGCAGCACGCAGCCTGCAGAGCAGATTCGGTGCAGCTCTAGCACAGAGACCCAGAGCCCATGGAGAGGCACAGAGAGCTTTCAGCTTTCAGCATGCTGCGGCTTTTCAAGCCCTCCTTCCTAAAACATTTATGTTCCTCGAAAAGCCGCGAAAAATCCTCATGGCTTGATCTTTAACCCAATTACAGTCAAGGCCAGATTTCAAATGTTGTGCTGCTTGCAAACTCTTCCCTGCAACTCCCGCTTCAGTCGCAGGGCTCTTCGTGAAGCACGATAGCCAAGTCCAAGCTTTTTTTGGGAAGGTCCTGCCACTGACCATGATTGAGAGCTGTTGGAAGCACAGGAGCTCAGTGAGTGCCGCGATTACGTTCCCAAAGAACCCGTCCGAGCGGGCTGTGGCCGAGCGCCGTTTCCTCACACGTCGTACAACTGCTGCTCCCTGTCTTTGCGCAACAACCGCCGTGCGCAGGGGCTTTGCTCCGGGTATGGCTCCGTGACAGACTACACAAGGAGCTGTTTTGACAGCTTTGCAGCTGCCATCGGGCCTGCTCTGTGGTTAGGCTGCTGATGGGCTGTCTAGACAAGCACGCCATCGAGGAAGCCATGTTCTTCTGGTTCCTATTTGATTACGAGGCAGGCTTTTTCATCTGTAATGTAAACACGCCCCTGAAAAATTAAAAAAAAAAGGCCTGCTGTGGCATTTCTTGCATAAAAGCCCCCTTTTTTGAAGGGATGATGCGATTCACACATTTCCATTCCCCTCTACAGATGTGTTTTCAGCTTTCCCATTTGGGCATTAGGTTTCCTGAAAAAAAAAACCAAAAAAGTGGGGTGAGGTGAAATTGCTGAGCCCCTCAGAAACCACTTGTGGTTAGCAGAGCCCCAGCTGTGCAAACACGAGGCATCGCAGGGAACAAGTGAACTGAAATCCACCTGGTTTGGTTGCTTCCACGTAACATACCTGGCGCTGGGCTCTCCCCAAAGGACAGGAGCCAGGCGCCACGGCGAGGCTGCTCGTGCCCTCAAGCGATGGCTGCCAGGGCTGGCCTGGGTCTGAAAGGACTGTTACAAAGGGGAATTCCTCTGACCAGCAAGAAAACACACAGCAATTCCCTTGCAGTGTGTCCCAAGGGTGAGGAGAGAGGGCCCGGAATTGAGAGGCGAGGTCTTGCCGAGGGGCGCTTCCGCCGGCCCTGCTCCTCCACTCCTCCGCTCTGGGCCGTCGCTCTCCACGCCCGGGGCCCCAGGGGCTGTCCCAGGCGGCAGCAGAGGCAAACGTGCTGCTGAACATTTGCCACAGGGAGAGGCATCACTAGCACATAGAGTGGGCACAACAGAGGTCACTTGAAAAGCACAGCCTGGGGAGGTCGCGAGGAATCAGAGGCGACTCTCCGCCAGGCCTTTGGATCTCCTCCTTCCCGTAGCTACAGCAGAACTGAGCCAAGAGGCCGGGGCAAAGCTACCGCTGAGGTTTGTCCCAGAAGAAAAAACACGTGTGAAAGCCAAGTCTTCCCCTCCCAGCTCGTGCCAAGCTCCTGTGGACCATCCCTGGCGTGGAACCTCTGAGTCGAGTGTGCGCCCGAGGCGCTGGGTGCTCGCGGGCTGGCAGCCAGCTCGGCAGGGGCTGCAAGGGGACCAGACCCCCGGGTAAACTCAGCAGCTTCTCCCCAGGAAGGGTTCAAAATAGGGTAAGAGCGATGCATCCTCTAGAGCTAAACAGACGAGGGATTTTCATTTCTAAATGGGCTCTCTTCCAAGTATACTTTAATTTGGGGGAAGTTTCTTTTCTGCGGCTTTTCTGAAGACTTTCTCTGCTCTTCTGTTGCCCGTCACCATAGTTTTGTTTGTGAAATTAGCATGGCATTGGATTTCATATGTTATTGAATTGTTCTGAGCATGTCTTAGCCCTGAGCAAATGCATGGGAATAACATAAGATTAAAGCCAAGGAAACCACAAAAATTCTCTACGTGTCAAGAAAGAGACAACACTCACCTTGCTGTGTTTCCAGGAGATAAAGACTTTCCCAGCCCTGTCCAGCACCAGCAGGATCCTGCCTCTAGATTGGATCAGCAGTACAATATATCACAGGTTTCAGTGAGTTTCCCCTTGTTTGTCTAATCTAGAAAATAAAAAGAAATCCTATGAGATAGGTGCAAATCCAAATAAAAAAACTTTTGTTCAACAAGAAAAAGACAATAAGGTTATGAAAGATCAGAACCTAAAATTAAAAAAGCGAACAAAATCTCTGCTGGATCACTGAAGGACAAGAAGCTGTTTGTTAGCTTCGTAACGCAGAACTCAAAAATAAGTACGAGGAGGGAAGTGCAGCACAACAGCAAATCTGCTGCAGGTGTTTTTCATAAAAGCAACATTTAGTTACAGAGGTATTATACCTTAGTTGAAAGGCCTTTTAAAATATTTTTGAATGTTGTCTTTAAGAGTGCCTAAATATTTGTTCCATTAGAGTACCGCTGGTAGGGGGCTGTGGGGACGGGCTGTTGGTGACTAGCCTCTGGAGCTCAGTGGAAAGCCCTGGGTTTAGATCAATCATTTTCCAGGTTGGTTTTTTTTTTTCCTAACAGAAGCATGGACCTCTTTGTTATGAATTTAGGCCCACTGAGAACAATTTTGCTATTCTAAATTACCTTTTGTCGTCCCCTGCAGAGTCGCTGCTGAGTGGCAAAGGGTGACAGAGCCGTAGGTGCTCTGGGCCATTCTGAAGAATGCGATAGGAAGTTACATGCCCTGGATGAAATAGTGAACTCTATTACATTTATATGACTTTTAAATAAACTTCTGTGGCAAGCTGTTAGCGAAGTGTATTAAATTTTATAAGACTTCCTTGCAGACCGGCAGCTGACCTTTCTGCTGCTCAGCCCCGAGTCATTGGTCCCCGATGGTGCCCTTGGCTCAACCTGTCCGCTCAGCCCAGGGCACCTTGACCATTTGCATCATCCTGACCATTTGCATCATCTTGGCCATTTGGAAGAAAGGCTTTGACCCCCCAAAATAACAATAAGGATAGAAAATCAAAGCATTTTGCATCAGCAGGGCGAGGAGACGAAGCGTGCCGTGTTCCGTCAACAACAGCAACACTCTGTGTGGAGAAACTAACTCCCAACGTGTACTTGCCCTTTGTATCTGATTTTAATCCCATGTATTTCTATCAGTTTTAATAAGTAGATTTATATTGGGCACCAAATGTTAAAATTACCTAAACTTGAAGCGCCTGCCTATGAAATGAGTCAGAATAGATTCTCTGTGGAAGTTACTGCAGTGCCAATAAGGATTAATTAAAACTCAAATGTTCTTCATTGTGTGTTAATTGAGGAATTGTTATTCAGTCAACCTTCTTGATTTTTCTCTGTGTTAAATAATCTCAGAAGTATTTCACCTAGTCTCACTGTTTATTTAACCAATTAATTAAGGGAGGGGATATTCTGCATTTATTAGTATTTTAATTGAAGATTTTTATTCCCGGCGGCCTAAACATCTACATATGTTCAGGCTTTGTGCTTAGCTTTTTTATCTTTTAAATGACCAATGTTCCTGGCTGTACACACTACAGACTGAGAAAAAAAATCTTTCAAGTACTCTGTACAATTGAACTTCATTAGAGCTTGAAGACCCAGGGCCAGGTTTTAATCTCAGCTGCGCTCATGTAAGCCCAAAGTAATTCCCCACTATAATTACGGGTTTACTTCGAGTTGATACTGGTATCAAGATTGGAATCTGGCCTCTGTGGTTCAAATGATTAGAGTGCACGTTGTGTAATGATGTTTAACAGTTGCCGCTTTAAAACATTATCTTGACTGATTTATAAAAGTTCAGTTGATATCATATTCACAGTGTAGCGGGTGCTTTTGCTGAAATGACATCTCAGATGAACAGCACCATTAGTTCCAACATAAAAGTGGCAAGGCCAGCGCTGTTGGGATGGATGGGTGGGTGGGTGGGTGAGTGGATGGGTGGATGGGTGAATGAGTGGATGAGTGGATGCATGGATGAACACGTGGATGGAAACTTGTCCATAGTTCTAGAAAAGGAGTCTGAAAAGCTCTGGGTGGCAGAAGATTAAGAAAGCGAAGACCAGACGACAAATCATGACAAGATTTTGGGGGAGTTTTTTCCTACTCTGCTGTTCATGATAGCATGGGGAGTTATAAAAGCCTGTGCTGATGCTGGTTGTTGCTGAATACTGGCACATAACCAGAACTGAAAACTAGGGTGAATCACAATTGCTTCTTTTGAAAAGAAAAGAAAAATTCCAATTATATCCATCAACCGCATCCAAACCTTCTTGAAGAGTTCCACTGCTAAGCAGTCGCACTCCCTGGGGCAATTGCTTTCTCTAAGGGAGCCCTCTTCTGCAGAAGCACTGTCAAAACGAGGACAAGTTTGGTGTCCATCAACCTTCTCAGTGTCCTCTGACATTATTAGCTGGATTCATCAGCTATTAATGACTGCAAGATATATAGGATATATTCTGGGTAGCACTTGGAAAGACTTTCAACTCACTTCAAGCTCCATTTATCCATTTAGACTAAACGGAGTTATTAAAGGTCATGACTTCATTTCCAAAATATCAGGTGAAAATACTTTTCAATTTAACAAATAGAGGACACTGCTTGCAATAAAATTAAATACCATCTTCAACAGTTTTTTTTATTTTAAATCTATGTCCTTAAAGTTTACTTTCATTAGCTAAGTCCAGGTAGGGACTGGAGAAATGAGTGATGGTGCACAGTGCTCAAAGGAGAGCTGTTGACTCCAGTAATGAATTTTGGGACTTTGGGTTTTCAGAGAACAGCAGCAAGATTTCTTGTCCTCCTCGGCATTGAATGATATGGCAAACCTGAAATATAATAACTACCATGTGCAGAGAGGTTTTGCAATAAAGCTCACACTTTCATTTTATGGTCTGAGATTTACCTGCAAACCACGAGTGAGTCAGTCACGACCGATGAAAAAATTCTCTCTGCTCTTACATTCCTTCAGGAGCGTCTACACTAGATGCCTTTTACCCATGTGTGTTATTGTCCAAGTGTTTCTGGTATAGCCATTGCAATACAAATTACAGATACTGCTGAATTAAAATTTTATCCAACTTCTTCTTGTTTTTTCTTCCCCGCAGGAAATCTGAAAAGCCATCTACACCACTGACTTCTGCCAGAAGATCAGGGTTCACCTTTTCATGTCCTATAACCGTTCTCAGCAACCTGTGCTGTCTTGTGATATCAAGCCTGGAATTTATACAATGCTGGGAGATTGTCCTCGTTGAAAATGCAGGACATGCATTTTCTGGCTGGATTTCGTTAAGTAGGAGTCGGCAGGGCTTCTCCAGGTTCTTCCTCAAGAAAGATGGAGCAAGAATAAAGGGGTTTGTCTGTTGACCGTCCCAGGAGAGAGGATGGCAGACCTGAGGACAAACTTCCCAGCTAGGAAGAGGGCATCCATGCCTAGGAAGAGAAGGAAAGGACCAGTAAGAGGTCCTGGGAGGACTGAACTTACGGAAACCTGGGATTTTTCACGAGCCTTGTAAGATGAGAGATGATGTGTCCTCAGGGGTAATCGGACACGTCAGGGAGGACTGATATTAGTTGCTCAAGGAAACTTCAGGCCTCTGTAAAGGGAGGGTGTGTGGAAGAACTCTGATTTAAGTTAAATTTCTCCACTCAGGCAGCTGTTATAGCGCAGTGCGACTTAGATTATGAGATCCACAACTCGTAGGCAGGCTGCTTCTGTGACCACAGAAATTTTCCTGCTTCATTCGGTAGCTGCAAAAGAAAAGTTTCTGCTTCTGGGAAAAATTACTCTGTGAATGACCAAGCATTTGAGGAAGGCAGGTGGTGCGTGTGTCATAACAGATTGAAATAAAAAGGCTCTTTTAACAGAAAGTAGGTACGTACAAGATGCGCATAATGCCAAAATAATATAAAGACGCCTTTGTGAGCTTTTATCTAACAGTTTGGGCCTTTGTGCACCTTCATTTGTTGGGTCTATGTATTTAGTTCTCCAAACAGTGTAACAAAGAAATCAAGCTGTAACCAATCAGACCTTCCTCCCTTCTGTAGCTCATGCTTGGTTTTCCCCGTGAGGAAGCCTCACAGCTGCAGGAGCAATGAATTCATCTGTGAAGATGGCTGCGGTCTTAGAACGTGTCTAGGCATCACGAACATGACGACTGCAGATGAGAAGTATTTCCTCTGAGGTCCAGTCTAAAGATGTTATAAATGCTGAAAGATGATGTAAATAAGAATTAATTAAAAGTACTGGCCAGAGCTCGTTCTGTGGCCTAGAGCAGGACCAGCACAACTACAGAAATTCAAACTATGTCAAAATATTTGCTTTGCTTTGTTTGTTTGTGATGTATATGGCTTGGCCAAATGACCTCACTTTTTTTCCCTTGGTGCACTTCTCTAATGACTATAGCTGGGCTGCGGAGACAGAAATTACAAACCTCTCTCATACTGCTATGGCTTGTGGACAGACATGGTCCAGCGAGCCCTGGCTCAGCCTCGCAATTGGAAATTGTAGCTTCCAGCTGGTTACTGGAGAATAGCAAGATAATGAGAAGCAAAACAGAAGGGAAGAAGTCAAGCCTGCCTGCCGGTACGTCCATATGGCAATGCTTGCAGGAGGATTGCCACCAAAGCTATCCCTCACTGAGCTTTGGAACTGTTATGCCTGAATTTTAGAATGTTTTCTGGTTTTCTTAGGAAGTGGCAAAGTGACTCAGAAACACAGAGATGGTGGGTTTGGTGGGAGTAGCCAGGGCAGAGTGCAGTGAAATGCCGTGCCTGAAGCTGCTCTGCAAATCCGTCACAGACCCACAGCACCCGAAGCTTTGCATCGTCATTTCTGCGCGGAGACCCACAGGGATCTTGGCAAGCCTGGCGCGGGTGGCTGAGCCTGCTCGTGCCGTAGTGCTGCGGTGACAGCAGAGCCGGTCAGAGCTGCTGGCAAACACCCCGCAGGCAGCAGGTGCTTTGGGCTCCCGAGCCTGCAATGTCCGTTTGAGCCAACCAAAAGTTACAGAAATGATTTTTGCTCAAATACACACCTAATGCAGATTCGCTTCTTGCTTGCTATAAGGGGATGAGGGAGGAACAAACCAGCAGGATCATCTGGATTATCCACGTGCTCCTGCACAGCTCAGTGCTCACCACCTTCCACAGCTGCTCCCTGGAGGTGGGTGGGTTGGCCACAGGCTGCCCAGGGCAGAGCTCTCTCCCTTAGGGACTTAGCCTTTGGGCCTTTTTAACTTTAATTATTTCCTTTCTAATTGCAGGCTTTAGTTTTGCTGGGCTAGGCAAAAAGCATCTGAAGATCGCCTAATGCGATCTGGCTGGTGGGGTGATATAAAACTTCGCATTTCTCATGGTACAGGTATCCAAATCGATAGCATTTTCACCCGTCAAAGTTGGTAAAAAAACCCAATAAAAGCCTTGAGAAGGTGTCCTGCTAATGACGTCTTGCAAGCTGTTGGCACAAACAAGCTCCTGCCATTAGGAAAAGATGATTTAAAATCCAGTAATATCCAGAGATGTTTACCAGGAAATAAAACTGTTGTCTCCTTGCCGTAAGTGAAAAGAAAAGCACATGGACAAGTGTGATATTTTGTTCAGTAATTTTTAATGAAGAGCTGAAAATAACGTCATTATTTTTGCATTTCAAACTGCCTCGGAAGTGGCGAGCAGGCAGTAAAAAATAATACAAAATGAATTGAAAATAGGGGATAATTGACTCTTGCCTCAGAATAAAAAGAAAGCACTTCTCTTACTAGACAAAAGAGTTTGGACTAAACTTGCCATTTTGATATTTTTCACTTTCTGTGAGAAATTGAGAAGTAATTATTTCAGATGCAGTCAAGGCACTAATCTATCCAGTGCTCAGAGGTCAAAATGCTTCATCAGATTAAGGGATTATAAGATTTCTAGGAGATTGGTTAAGGTCATTTCAAAGTTTTAGCGGTTAGATTTTATTTTAGTGGTTGCTAAAACAAAACAAACAGGTGATTGTGCTCCTAAATCAAATAAAATCCACTTTAAAGTGTTTACCCTGCCCCGCAAAGCGAGTCGTTCTCCAGGGCTGGGAAGGCAAAGAGCTGTTTGATACCTGCTGCAAATCCAGGACCATGCGCCCCAGGTTGCAGCGGAGGGCGGGCGCGGGAGTTGGAGAAGCCGCCGGTCTCCAAATAACTGACTTCTCTTTATTTAGGGATTACCTTTTAATTCCTGATTTGGATACGACCGGCAGTGCACATAGTCACTAATTAAAGTAAACAGCTGAATGAAAGGTGTGTTGAAAACTGTCTGTCTGTTTGCCAAGGGGATGTGTGAGATTATGGTGAGTGTGTGAATGTGCTTTGAGGGAATTTCCCAGTCGGTTTGCGATTTTTTGGTACGATTTCCCTGGTTAGTGCAGGTTGGGAAGGGAAAGAAGAGAGATGGGGTGAGAAGACACCGATCGTAGCATAAGCACTGAACATTTTTTCTCATTTAAAAAAATGGGCTTTAAAAATATTTCGATGCCTTTAGGAATTCCAGTGGTATCTGGTGTGAGCAGTGCGTTTGTTAGCTGGAGGTGACACCGCCAGTGCTGGGCAGCCCGTGCCTCCCAGCCACACAGCGCCGTGTGCTAATAAGGTGCAGGTCATTAGTATGAGGGGCTGAGCTCATTACTGGAAGAAGTCCAGATGAGCTCGGAATCACCGGGAGTGAGACACCTCCGCACTGAGGGCTCTGGGACAGCTGAGGACCAGACCGGTGCTGAGTGTTCGCTGCATCCTCACCTTTGCAAACCTCTCTCAGCGTCTCTACGGGAACTTCGCAAATTAGTTTGCTTTGCCAGAACGAGTGAAAAAAATAAAAAATCCTCCGAGCATGAGAGCAAACCTCCAGGAGCAGGAGGGAGCCGGCTGACCCCGATTAAATCATCTCTGCAGAGTTCACCTCGCGGTCGCAAGGACAGTGACTTATTACTGGTACCTCAGCGGTGCCTGGAGCTGCTGAGCCGGGCTCTATCCCACCAAACATGCTAAAAATCCAGTGTAAAATCCTGACTAATCTCTCGAGGTCTTGCAGAGAGACTAGTAGCAAACCCAGGGGAGCGTGGCGGGGAGCAGGCTCAGTGGCCCTGAGGGAGACCGCGCATTCATCCAGCTATCAGAGGTCCTTCGGTTCTCCTGTGCAACCTGGCTTAATGGTCAGCTTGTTCCTCAGTGATTTATATTAATTCGATGTGTGTACCAAAGCAGAGACAACTATCAAACTGCAAATATTTTTGCATCATACCCTTGGTAGGGAATCACTCATTTTCTGAGCAGCAAAGAAGGACACCCAGGGAGCAAAGTAATATATGAGCAGGAGAAACCAGGCAAAATTCTACCTTGAAATCACAGAAAAGGCAGCATAAGCCTGACTTAAACTGTGTCAGAGTGGGAGTCTGAATTTCTAACATCCTTGTAAGTACTACTTAGCATTTATATTTAGGATTTTCTCTGTGGGCGATGCTAAAGACAACAAGCATCGGTAAAACCGGTGCCATCACACTGAATACGACCTTTTGGCAAGCCAGGCATTACCACTCTGCTGCTGACGAGTTCTCCTCACTTCAGACCTCGTGGAAACCAAGCAGCTAACTCTCATGGGAATGGCAAATAAATATAGGGTTACTCACCTAATTTAACGACAGGTGAAGTATTTATCTTAGACATCTCAGACTCTGATGTCTTTTGGTTCATATTCTCATTAGCAAATTCTGCTGTTTAACCGTGATCTCAGTATCTGGGAAGAAAAATAGTGAAAAAATTTAATTAGCTTATTGCAGTACATAACTACTTCTCCCCTAAACTGGTGGATAATTGACCGTGCGTGGCCTAATATGATTCATTTGGTAGTTAATTACTTCACGCGTTGGATAAGCAAACACTTGTACGCAATTATGTCACGATTCCTTAGGGAAAGGATACATCCATGGATGTGTGCTCACCTTATTTTTACCACATGCCTTAGAGGTTTGGAACGTGCACAGCAGGGCTGGGGGTCTGTGGACTCCTTCCCTTCCCTCCTCTGCCCTGTAGGAAAAGAGTCATTTAGGAAACCACAAACATCTGTGATACCACTAACGACCCCCGCCCCGTGCCTCTTTCCATCTGCCTCCTGAAAATTCGGCCTCTTTAAATCTCTTCAGGTGAATGTCTGTAACTTCGAGGATTTCGGCCCGGATGGAGGAGCCTCGCTGCTGTGGTGAGACCGACTCTTACAGCAGCACCGTGCTTTGACAGCCTAACTTCTGCCCTCTTCGTGACCTTGTGTCTCTAACGGCTTTGCTGCCACCGATTTTCAGTTTTATTATTGGTTTATTTTTGTACCACACAAGTGCTCAGTGAAAACAGACAGCCCAAGAGGCAAGCGCAGCGTGCATCACTCAGTCCTGTGTTTGCTGGCATTAGCAAAGGGTCTGCCCCGAGCCTGTAAAAAGGAGCTGAAGGGAGAACAGCGCAGAAGGAATCAGCAGTGACGCGAGCTGTTGGACTTCGCCACGCAGCATAAGGCAAAGGGAGGGGAGAGGTGAGTGTGAGACACGGTGTTGCTGGGTCTCCTCTCTCTCAGCAGTTTTCTTCCGTAACCTTCTGGCAAGCTCTGCCGGAGGCTTTGGAGCAGAGACCTCAACACACAACAACCACAAAAAGTATAGTCAAGCCTGAGAGCTGTCCTGCTTCGCTGAACTGAAATCAGAGCTTACTGAAAGAATTGATGCTTCTGGGGAGCTTCTTACCCAAAGCTGGGGTGGGTGCAAAGCTGCTGGGTGTTGGAGTCCTGGGTGCTGGTGGGACCCATCCCATGGGAAAGGCTTCCATGGCTCCAGGGCAGACAGTCACAGTGTTTGCATGCATAGGGATGCTGAAAAAATGTTTCTGCTCTGTATAATTTTCCAGAGAGAACTGTGCTAATATAAGCACTTAGTGAGAGCAAGGGTAAGGTGTCACCTACAGCAGAGGAGAGAATTTATAGCGTGTACTCAAACAACTGCTCATGACGGTCTGGTATTTGGTAGTTTTCATCCAGAGCCAATACCAACAAGAGGGAATTGCGCTGGGTTTCTGTGTCATAAATTGCGTCTGCAGAATAGGTATTGACTTTGCAAGTCAATAGATCTGAATAATTGATTTGGACAGAAGTCACCGTTCGCGTGCTTTTTTAAATTTTAAATATGAAAATGAAAAGCTGCTGACTTTTGGAATAATTGGCTCCACAAATTCTTGCTGGGTAAGTGGACTACATGGCTATTCGTTTCAGTACTGATGCGTGAGTTCACAGGAATCAAACTGAGTTTTAAATCATTCAGGAGATGCATACAAATGTGCCAGGAGAAAAGGCTTCCTCCTGTCCTAACTTTTTCAATCTAGTTTGATTTTATTGAGCTTCCTATTTCCTTATTCATTGCAGTAACCCACAAAGGCCATCATGCATATGCAGTTATTGTGCTGAAGAATACATATTTATAGATGTATAAACCTTGTATTTTAAAATATGCAGTAGAAGGATGGGTATTTTGCCACACCCTTTACTGAACTGATGTTTCCTCCAAAGTTGCTGCCCGGTTTCTTGTGAACTTCAGCCTCTGTAGGACTGACCCCCGGGGGATGTTCAGCCCAGTGTGCGTCTGTGTGAATTAGGTATGTAACTTATTGCTGTCATGTCAGTGCCTTTTATTACACAAACATATACCCCCAACGACATAAAGAATTAACGTGGCTTGGCTTACACTCATGCACACGGGGGGGGTGTGTGTGTGTGTATATATTTATTTATATATATATATGAGGAGGGGACTGAGCTAATTTCCAGGTGTGAAAGAAATTTGTGGTCCTCTGAAAACCATTGAGCTCTTCTATTCCCACTGCGTGTTATGGTCAAAAAAGAAATTGAGAATGGCAAAGAGTTCCTGAGCTTTAAAAGAGAAGGGAAAATGAGGAAGCGATTGCCTCATGGCAGGTGAGTAAGGCAAGATGTGGAAAGGGAGATGAACTGCACATTGGGTAAGGTGAGGTAATGCAGAGCGTGAACAGGCTGTGGAAGATGTATGCAGATTCAGTGCTACTGCACATTAATTTATGAGTTTTGGACATTAATTTATGAGTTTTGGACAAAACCCAGAAAGGAAGAAAATTGCACGTGGGATTGAAATGCCAAAGCAATAGGACAAAGTTTACGTCTGAAGTCTGAAAGCCCCTGTGAATGACATACAGAGAAATGAGCACTGACCCTTCCGAATAAATCATCCCCGACATGGAAGGCAGCTGAGCTCACGGCTGGTCCGTGCAGGAAGAAGTCCCAGCTCCGAGCAGAGCTGCTGACCCGGCCGGGGCAGATCTGGCCACGGCTCTGCATTTGCTGGTTTGCTCAGGTAAAGAACTCGAAGCAAGATCCTTCCAGCAGAGTTCATGGTGTGATGCTAATGGCACCGGCGCATGAGTTTGTGGCTCCCACAGCCTCAGAGACAAGACAAAGCGCTCCGGGGAGCCCTTTTCCAACAACTGTTCTGAACTGTAATGTCTTGGGCTTTTGTCTGAACACCAAAAACAGCCTTGAAAAGAACTATTTTACTTGAGATCTCATTAGAATGGTTACATAACTAAAAAATAGTCTGTGGTAACGTATTTCGGAGCTGGAGTGAACCAGTGGCACTGTGGAGAGCAAAGCCCGTATTCTGCAGCAGGCACATTAAACACAAATGGATGTTTTCCATCTCCGTGTAAAGACTCAATATCGAGGGGACTTCCAGCACTTACCCCTCCATTAACGTGGCCTGACCTGTAGTAAGTTATTACAGGGAGGGGGGAAGTTTTGTCCCCCTAACCCATTTTTTTCTTTTTTTTTCTTTTTAATACAAAGAAACACAGCCCTCTTAAGAGGCTTCTGCTTAAATTGGATTTTATTCCTCTTTTAACATGTGTTTCATTCCTCTTCCCTGCCAGAACATGTAAAGCAGTGAATCTACATGGAGTCAGTGCCTCAGTACACCAAAAAACGCAGAAGCTGGCAAGGAGGAGTGGGAGAAAGTAGATCAAGAGAGAGTGCTTTGTTCCAGTTCAAGTGCTGGAAGTATGAGGGAGCGACTCATGCTGCTACTGGAGACTGAAAGAATTTTGTTAAAGGGATGGGATCTGATTTTGTTTCAGTTTAAGATTTCATATCTCTGACGACCAACCCAACAACATGGGAAAGACCCTTCCCACAAACATTCTTGTGCTGTTTCAGGTGGTGGCAATAACAAATCTGGTTTTGTAGAGTTAAAACTTTCTTTTAACACTGAGGTTATTCAACACTCAGAAATCACTGAAATCCCAATCGTCATTACTGTGGACATCATTAGCAACTAATCACTTATGTATTTTGCAGATAGACACCTTGAACACTGTCGGTTGAAATATTAATTAAATTCCCTCCTACTCCCAGGAGTAAAACCGTGGTGGAACTGCATGGCAGCATATGATTTTTTTCTTGCTTCTCTAACACTTGTAACCTAGGCTGTAGATCTCTACTACTATTTAATACGACATCATATTTTCTTTCCTTGTAGGGGGACACAGGATAACGCCAGGAGAAGAGAGCGGGGAGAGGCATGAAGGTGAAGGGAATTGGCAGGAATAACGAGGCTGGTGCTCACCTCCCCCAGCAAAGAAGAAACGTGCCGCGGACAGAAGGTTGAGGGATCTGGCATCAGTCACACGAGAATTGCCAGAACTTTCTCAGGAGTTGGATTTTGATTTGTTCACTACTGGGGATGGGGAGCAGTTCAGGCTTGGCAGATTAGAAGAGTTGTCATCTTCTCATCTTCATATACTTCAGTACTTTGCAATCTTGGCAAACAGGAAGGTGCTGAAGGGGGTCTATTCTCAGGTTTCCAATTCTTGCCTTTCCAATGTTGATTAAACAAGAAAATCTTCTACAAGCCTCTTCTTGTCAGATTCTTCAGCCCTATTTCAAGATCAAATAGGCTTTAAAACAGGTCTGGATAAGCTCACAGGCATAATCTGCTTGAAAGGTACAGATTGGGCAAGAGGCTCGGCGTGACAATAGATCACTCGGCGCATCGCAGGTGCCCTCCTGTCCTCTGCAGGGAACTCTCGGTTGTCGATGTCTCCGCCAGGGACGCCGACGCCAACGCTCTGCACCTCGCTGCAGGGTTGTACCTGGAGGCATCTGTTTAATGGAAACAACTTTGCCTTTTCCGCCACTAACACCTGAGTGGGATCAACACCGCGGCTAATTAGAATTCGGTGAGAATTGATTGTTCATTAGAGAGAGGGGGAAAATGTTCCGTGGAGCCCTGGGTTTGGTAGAATTATTTCACATAATTAAGCAATTCCACATCTTGGCATTTTATCCCTCTTGTTATCATTGCACTTTGTTAATAAGTTTTTAATTGCAAATTGTTTCTATGACACAAATTACACTGTTTACCGATCAGCAAAAATGCTGTGATAACCACCTTGGATGCCAAGTCCTTCACAAACAGTAGCTGCCAACTTCTCTCCCTTACTTGGTTTAGCATTAAAATATCTCCAGGTTACCTAAAATATATCAATTTCCAGTTTACAGTGTTATGGACTTCACAGATCCTTGGCTAAGGCTTCAGGAACAGAAGAATAGCCTTTATAACCAAAAGAATTTTATTTATATGTTGCAGACCAGCAAGTTTATCCCTTTCTCCCAGATATCCTCTTTTAACTTCTGCATTGCCACCACATATGGAAAGTGGCCATTAATACAGTTATTTAAGGTAGTCATATATTCACTATTACCTGTATAGAATTTGCACCACGTTGAGCAATAATATTTTATCCTAAAATATATATCGTTTGTTTGTTTTTAATGAAGTGTCCAGGCTGAGTGAATTGCTGAAGTGTCTGCTTCCTGTTTAAAGGGAAAAGACTCAAAAAACTGGAGAGGGAAAGCTCCTTCCCTGCTCTTAAAATCTTTACTTAACACTCTTGAATACAAACGGGCAAGCTTGAAGTTTTTTTTGTAACTAGTTTATTCTATAACACATGAACGATATATGTGATATTTATTCAAGTTCAGGTTTGAACTTTCTGTTCAGGTGACTGAAAACTGTTTGGGACTTAAGTTAGCAACTATTTTTATTGACAAATATGGGATAAATTTAAAAAAACTCCACGAGTGAGATTTGTATTTGTTTTAGAGAGGGGTTTGAGTGTCTTTTTTCTTAACGGGCAAAAAAAATATTTGAAAATGTTTTATTTTGGATTTATATATCTATCAGCAACTGAAATGAAAAAAAAATTAAATGTTTGAAAGCAGATGAAGTATTTAACTCAAATTTAAATAAAATCTGTTACACAGCAGTGAGAATTAAGAAACCAGGAAGGCATAGGTGTCCTTATGCCAGGCTGCCAGTGACAAAGGGTGGTGGGTCCCTGCCTCCCGTCCCCTGCCATAAATGCAGCACAGCTCTGAAACGGTCAGGGGGTTAATTGGAATCAGCTCATTAGCTGTGAGCGTCGCTGGCCCACAAATGCTTGTGGGAAGATGCGGCTGGGATGTCTTTGACTGGGCAGGCTGATGGCAGCGCTGCTGGTGAGACCTCAGCTTTTGTCCTAATCTGCTGACATTTGCGTGAGATCTCCAGCAAAAATGTATCCCTCCCGGTTAGGTGACTGCATCTGTGAAATATTTAACCACTGCACGGAAGGAGCAGCTGACCAGAGCTCTGTGGCTCTTCTCCGGGCTCCCCTCGCTCCCTGCCCTGAGTGGGATGAGGCACGTGCCAGGGTTTGGAGCTGGCGTGTACAGTGCTTAAAAGGTAATGAAGTCATCCCAGTTTTAGTTAATCTTAATGTGTCCATTTCTTTCTCAGATTATAAAAAGCTGTGCCTCATGCATGCTGCTTCTGAACCGCTTTTTAACCGCTGCAGGTAATTTACAACCCCCTTAAATCATTTCCAATCATCCTAAACTTTCCAAATACACCGCCGAGTCTCATTCCTTTATCTGAAGCGGCCTTACCCGAAAGTCATCTCTTAGTTCAGATCAGCAGAGATACCAGACGTACAAAACACTGATGGATTTTGCTTTTTCACCGAAGTAAAATTGCTTAAACCAAGCTGAGCCGTGGGAGAAGGGAGGGTGTGAATAGGAGGTATGAGCACTGTGAACGCTCAACCCGACGCTTCAGCTACCGGGTAACTCACTTTTATTACGAGTTTTAAATGCTTGACCCTATTAACTAGCCCCTCCACCAACGTGTCCCTGCACTAGGCTGTTTCATTTCGAGAACACACAGGTTACTACCGCTTTTTTCCGACACCTACAACTTCATTCTTCCTTACACTTCAGAAGCTTTTTTGTTCCACCACCGCTTCAGAGGAAACTGCTGTTTTCTTTTGGGCTTCATCACGTGCTTCTCTGCCTTTTTCCAAGTCACAGATGCTAAATTATATGTGCTGGAAATAAATGCTAGAGTTACCTGAGCTGCTGCTGAGGTTGGAGTGTGCTTTGGCCCCAACAGCCACGCACCCGGGAGAGCTCGACAAGGCTCCACTGTCTTCATGTCACACTTAATTTCCTCTGGGTCGTTGCAGGAACGAGTTTCCCCAGTCAAGGCTGAAAACATCCCTTTAGGAAACAGGGTTTGCAAAAGCTGAGGGTGTGTAAACTTACCCCAGTTCGTTACAAAATAAAGTTACAAAATACCAAATATGAAGGGCAAGAAAACAAATACAGATTGTCTCACCTTGTTTAAAAACATCTAATGTGTATCAGTCCTCAGGCTGGAATTGTTTCTTCTAAAATCCAAGACTTTGAAATCGCAGCTACGGCATGTGAGAAGAGCTCCAGAGCAGGTAAAGACAACCGGCTCCACATCCAGTATTCCTAGAAAGTCAAATAACTTAAAATTACAAATACAGTGTTTGTGTGCCCTTTTAACTGGATGTTATTAATTAGATCAGAGGTGAAAACAGCTGCTTAAGTAGTGTTACAAGAGGAATCACACCCTGCAAGTCAGCATTCTATGCCCAGAATAAATTCTTGTAGTAGTGTCACTCTAAGTTGTCAACAGGGTAACTAAAGCATTACTCACTGGCTGCTCAGAAAATGATGTGTTTGGAACAGGAAAGGTAACCATCCATCATTTACCTTAAAGGACAGGCTTTATTTTCTCCATTATTTGGAGAGCAGGAGGAAAGCTAGGTGAATAAAATAATAAAAATGTTTACAGAGACAACACTGTGAAATGTGACTGCTCATATAAATATTATATCAATGCAGAATTCAGTTTGAAGACCTCCTGGTCTTGTAACAAAAATTAATCCCAAACCTGGAAAAAAAAAAAATATTCTAAGTATTTTCATTGGGCTGCATTGCACGGCTAGAGCACAAATATTGTGATTACTGCAAATGAACCTTCTTGCACTCACAGCTCAAAAAAAGCACACCAGTATAGCGGAAAAAAAACCCCTTCTCTAAGGCACACCTCTTTAAAAGAAGCGGAAAGTATGCATTTCTCAGAATGAATGGCAATGTTATTTAGTGAAGATAGCAATTATTGTTGGCATCAGCCCTGTTGTAGTTTGCACAGAATCTTCTTAGATGCCCTTGATAGATTGTCGGCCGCCCGACAGCACACAAACAGAGCACATAAACCCGGGGAGCGCAGTTTCTAAGAACAAAATTCTGGAAACTGCTTTTTTGTGGGGGGGTGGTGATCACGGGAGCTTTTTTGGCACCGGGGTCAGCAGAGCCAGGTCCTCCGACCAGTGTGGACCCGCCCCTTCAGGCTGGGGGAAAAGCCATCACCTTGGGCTGAAAGCGCCGCATTTTCTCTGTCACTAATGACTCGCCAAGGCACAGGCATTTCTGAACATTTCACTGCGATTCGGTTCAAAGGAAAACTTTTTCTGTCTGCTCAGGCAGGAGGGTGTAGGTACGAGGTGTTTCTCCAGGAATGTTGTGGACTGAAATATTGAGTGAGAGAGGAGTTTCCAGGAGCCTTCCAGTGCTCGGGCTCCTGATTATTTTGAATTTATAGAATCTATTATGTCAAATCCAACGGCCAATGGAGCAGCAGAAATAGACAGTTCCACAGGTGAATCAATGTTGTTGGAGTGCAAAAACTTGCAGAGATGGTAAGAGCTAACTTCAAATGGCAGTTAATAGCAATGATACGTGGAAAGAATTTAATAATTGATATTTAATGATGCATTAATATTTATTTAAAATTTTGCATAGGGATTTTAGCCATAAACTGAAGCTTTAAATAACCGTGTTGTAAAGTGCAAGAAGAGCAGCAGCAGCAGCAGAAAGATTCAAAAGTTAATACCGTGCAAAAGGAAATGAGTTCACCTAAAAATGTCTCTTAAATAAAATATTTTCACTTATTTTTCATGCACTACGACTTTATTTCCATCCAGGACGTGTAGTCATTCTGATAATGAAGCCTGCTGTTACTGATCCGTGAGAGCCACAGAGAATTGCACTGCCATTCCCTTCATCTGGAAGGGAGCAAGAGCTTTGGGGAGAAAGGCTGGGGCTTGCTTGGAGGTTCCTGTGTGCTGTGTAGCTCTCGTTCAGCAGCTGAGGAGACGTTCAGCAGCTGAGGAGACGTGGGGTTGATCGACACCCACACCAGGCAACACTAGAATTCAAACGCAAAGTCTTCCTTCCGGTCTAAACCAAAGCCTGGCTCAGCTCAAGAACAAGTTCATTCCCCCAAATTCGTTCTTCCTCTGCTAAGAGGACACCCGGGCTGTGCCGCCACTGCCCCTGGCAGCCTCCTCCTGCACTGGGGCATTGCCCGGGGCAATGCATGAACCTAGAGCAGCCAGGGGCATGAGGGGGGCTCAGACTGCAACAGGGTGCCCCAGAAAATCAGAATATCCTTCAGGTCTTCTGGGACAGGGGCTGGCATTTACAGAAGCATCAAGGAGCTCAGCTCCCACACCCACCCATCAGCTGTGCTTCTCTACGGTCATCTCTTCTCAATTTTGGTGGCAGAACAGCGGATCTTCTACACATCGGATGTGCTAATGCATTGGGATTTTACTAACTGCTGTCTACTTTCTTTACTGTTCCAATTTAATGTAAAATACTGACATGAGGATGATGTAATTGTATTGTACATCGGGAGCTGTTCATCAGATGTTGGGACCACACTGCCTGAACCAAGGCTAGCACATAATGCAAAATCTTTATCAATGTGCAAGCAAGTGAAACCATATTTCCCCATTTCTCTTCTAAAATCAGGAGGCTACAGCTTCAAAGGCAAGTTTAGGAGCTAGGCAGTCCCCACGCAAGATTTAGTGAGAATGAGAAGCAGGTGTAGCTGGTGTCACCCACATGGCTGGTGCTCTGCGATGTTGGCGACCTGGAGCACTGGAGGAGGTTCCAAACCTGACAAGACCCAAGGGGACGGCATTGTGCTGATCCCCACCCAAATACCTCGGGCTGCCACCCCCAGAGGATGCTCCTCTGTCCACCAAGACACCAG